>NW_025958995.1:0-63150 GCF_023159225.1 Perognathus longimembris pacificus | reverse complement strand
AAGGTTTACTCCCTGATATACAGCTGCCTACCCCCTTCGTAAGTGCAGGTCCTAAATGAGCTTTTTTCTCTGTTCCCTCACCACAATCCAGATTCTTTTGGGGAGTTACCCGTAGAGTAACCATACCAGGAAGTACTTATTTTATTAAGCTACTGCTTTTCTTAATCTCAGTGGAGATATTTACTGATAAACAGCTACCTACGCAGCATGTTCATGTCGTTCCTAAATGAGCTTTTATCTCTCTGCCCTCACCACAAATCAGATTCTTCTGAGGAGTTCCCAGTACATTATCCTTTCCCCTTTGTAATTACCTGAACAAGCTCCAGCTTTTTTATTCTCAGAAGGTTTACTCCCTGATATACAGCTGCCTACCCCCTTCGTAAGTGCAGGTCCTAAATGAGCTTTTTTCTCTGTTCCCTCACCACAATCCAGATTCTTTTGGGGAGTTACCAGTACAGTAACCATACCAGGAAGTACTTAATTTATTAAGCTACTGCTTTTCTTAATCTCAGTGGAGATATTTACTGATAAACAGCTACCTACGCAGCATGTTCATGTCGTTCCTAAATGAGCTTTTATCTTTCTGCCCTCTCCACAAATCAGATACTTCTGAGGAGTTCCCAGTACATTATCCGTTCCCCTGGTGTAATTACCTTAACAAGCTCCAGCTGTTTTTATTCTCAGAAGGTTTACTCCCTGATATACAGCTGCCTACCCCCTTTGTAAGTGCAGGTCCTAAATGTCTGTTTTCTCTGTTCCCTCCCCACAATCCAGATTCTTTTGGGGAGTTACCAGTACAGTAACCATACCAGGAAGTACTTAATTTATTAAGCTACTGCTTTTCTTAATCTCAGTGGAGATATTAGTGATAAACAGCTACCTATGCAGCATGTTCATGTCGTTCATAAATGAGCTTTTATCCCTCTGCCCTCACCACAAATCAGATTCTTCTGAGGAGTTCTCAGTACATTATCCTTTCCCCTGTGTAATTACCTTAACAAGCTCCAGCTGTTTTTATTCTCAGAAGGTTTACTCCCTGATATACAGCTGCCTACACCCTTCGTAAGTGCAGGTCCTAAATGAGCTTTTTTCTCTGTTCCCTCACCACAATCCAGATTCTTTTGGGGAGTTACCAGTACAGTAACCATACCAGGAAGTACTTAATTTATTAAGCTACTGCTTTTCTTAATCTCAGTGGAGATATTTACTGATAAACAGCTACCTACGCAGCATGTTCATTTCGTTCCTAAATGAGCTTTTGTCTCTCTGCCCTCACCACAAATCAGATTCTTCTGAGGAGTTCCCAGTACATTATCCTTTCCCCTGTGTAATTACCTTAATAAGCTCCAGCTGTTTTTTATTCTCAGAAGGTTTACTCCCTGATATACAGCTGCCTACCCCCTTCGTAAGTGCAGGTCCTAAATGAGATTTTTCTCTGTTCCCTCACCACAATCCAGATTCTTTCGAGGAGTTACCAGTACAGTAACCATACCAGAAAGTACTTAATTTATTAAGCTACTGCTTTTCTTAATCTCAGTGGAGATATTTACTGATAAACAGCTACCTACGCAGCATGTTCATTTCCTTCCTAAATGAGCTTTTATCTCTCTGCCCTCACCACAAATCAGATTCTTCTGAGGAGTTCCCAGTACATTATCCTTTCCCCTGTGTAATTACCTTAACAAGCTCCAGCTGTTTTTATTCTCAGAAGGTTTACTCCCTGATATACAGCTGCCTACCCCCTTTGTAAGTGCAGTTCCTAAATGAGCTTTTTTCTCTGTTCCCTCACCACAATCCAGATTCTTTTGGGGAGTTACCAGTACAGTAACCATACCAGGAAGTACTTAATTTATTAAGCTACTGCTTTTCTTAATCTCAGTGGAGATATTTACTGATAAACAGCTACCTACGCAGCATGTTCATGTCGTTCCTAAATGAGCTTTTATCTCTGTGCCCTCACCACAAATCAGATTCTTCTGAGGCGTTCCCAGTACATTATCCTTTCCCCTGTGTAATTACCTTAACAAGCTCCAGTTGCTTTTATTCTCAGAAGGTTTACTCCCTGATACACAGCTGCCTACCCCCTTCGTAAGTACAGGTCCTAAATTAGCTTTTTTCTCTGCTACCTCATCACAATCCAGATTCTTTTGGGGAGTTACCAGTACAGTAACCATACCAGGAAGTACTTACTTTATTAAGCTACTGCTTTTCTTAATCTTAGTGGAGATATTTACTGATAAACAGCTACCTACGCAGCATGTTCATGTCGTTCCTAAATGAGCTTTTATCTCTCTCCCCTCACCACAAATCAGATTCTTCTGAGGAATTCCCAGGACATTATCCTTTCCCCTGTGTAATTACCTTAACAAGCTCCAGCTGTTTTTATTCTCAGAAGGTTTACTCCCTGATATACAGCTGCCTACCCCCTTCGTAAGTGCAGGTCCTAAATGAGCTTTTTTCTCTGTTCCCTAAAAACAATCCAGATTCTTTTGGGGAGTTACCAGTACAGTAACCATACCAGGAAGTACTTAATTTATTAAGCTAATGCTTTTCTTAATCTCAGTGGAGATATTTACTGAAAAACAGCTACCTACTCATCATGTTCATGTCGTTCCTAAATGAGCTTTAATCTCTCTCCCCTCATCTCAAATCAGATTCTTCTGAAGAGTTCCCAGTACATTATCCTTTCCCCTGTGTAATTACCTTAACAAGCTCCAGCTGTTTTTATTCTCAGAAGGTTTACTCCCTGATATACAGCTGCCTACCCCCTTCGTAAGTGCAGGTCCTAAATGAGCTTTTTCTCTGTTCCCTCACCACAATCTAGATTCTTTTGGGGAGTGACCAGTACAGTAACCATACCAGCAAGTACTTAATTTATTAAGCTACTGCTTTTCTTAATCTCAGTGGAGATATTTACTGTTAAACAGCAACGTAGGCAGCATGTTCATGTCGTTACTAAATGAGCTTTTATCTCTCTCCCCTCACCACAAATCATATTCTTCTGAGGAGTTCCCAGTACATTATCCTTTCCCCTGTGTAATTACCTTAACAAGCTCCAGATATTTTTATTCTCAGAAGGTTTACTCCCTGATATACAGCTGCCTACCCCCTTCGTAAGTGCTGGTCCTATGTGAGCTTTTTTCTCTGTTCCCTCACCACAATCCAGATTCTTTTGGGGAGTTACCAGTACAGTAACCATACCAGGAAGTACTTAATTTATTAAGCTACTGCTTTCCTTAATCTCAGTGGAGATATTTACTGATAAACAGCTACCTACGCAGCATGTTCATGTCGTCCCTAAATGAGCTATTATCTCTCTCCCCTCACCACAAATCAGATTCTTCTGAGGAGTTCCCAGTACATTATCCTTTCCCCTGTGTAATTACCTTAACAAGCTCCAGCTGTTTTTATTCTCAGAAGGTTTACTCCCTGATATACAGCTGCCTACCCCCTTCGTAAGTGCAGGTCCTAAATGAGCTTTTTCTCTGTTCCCTCACCACAATCTTGATTCTTTTGGGGAGTGACCAGTACAGTAACCATACCAGCAAGTACTTAATTTATTAAGCTACTGCTTTTCTTAATCTCAGTGGAGATATTTACTGTTAAACAGCAACGTAGGCAGCATGTTCATGTCGTTACTAAATGAGCTTTTATCTCTCTCCCCTCACCACAAATCAGATTCTTCTGAGGAGTTCCCAGTACATTATCCTTTCCCCTGTGTAATTACCTTAACAAGCTCCAGATATTTTTATTCTCAGAAGGTTTACTCCCTGATATTCAGCTGCCTACCCCCTTCGTAAGTGCTGGTCCTAAGTGAGCTTTTTTCTCTGTCCCCTCACCACAATCCAGATTCTTTTGGGGAGTTACCAGTACAGTAACCATACCAGGAAGTACTTAATTTATTAAGCTACTGCTTTTCTTAATCTCAGTGGAGATATTTACTGATAAACAGCTACCTACGCAGCATGTTCATGTCGTTCCTAAATGAGCTTTTATCTCTCTCCCCTCACCACAAATCAGATTCTTCTGAGGAGTTCCCAGTACATTATCCTTTCCCCTGTGTAATTACCTTAACAAGCTCCAGTTGTTTTTATTCTCAGAAGGTTTACTCCCTGATATACAGCTGCCTACCCCCTTCATAAGTGCAGGTCCTAAATGAGCTTTTTTCTCTGTTCCCTCACCACAATCCAGATTCTTTTGGGGAGTTACCAGTACAGTAACCATACCAGGAAGTACTTAATTTATTAAGCTACTGCTTTTCTTAATCTCAGTGGAGATATTTACTGATAAACAGCTACCTACGCAGCATGTTCATGTCGTTCCTAAATGAGCTTTATCTCTCTCCCCTCACCACAAATCAGACTCGTCTGAGGAGTTCCCAGTACATTATCCTTTCCCCTGTGTAATTACCTTAACAAGCTCCAGCTGTTTTTATTCTCAGAAGGTTTACTCCCTGATATACAGCTGCCTACCCCCTTCGTAAGTGCAGGTCCTAAATGAGCTTTTTTCTCTGTTCGCTCACCACAATCCAGATTCTTTTGGGGAGTTACCAGTACAGTATCCATACAGGGACTACTTAATTTATTAAGCTACTGCTTTTCTTAATCTCAGTGGAGATATTTACTTATAAACAGCTACGTACGCAGCATGTTCATGTCGTTCCTTAATGAGCTTTTATCTCTCTCCCCCACTACAATTCAGATTCTTCTGAGGAGTTCCCAGTACATTATCCTTTCCCCTGTGTAATTACCTTAACAAGCTCCAGCTGTTTTTATTCTCAGAAGGTTTACTCCCTGATATACAACTGCCTACCCCCTTCGTAAGTGCTGGTCCTAAATAAGCTTTTTCTCTCTTCCCTCACCACAATCCAGATTCTTTTGGGGAGTTACCAGTACAGTAACCATACCAGGAAGTACTTAATTTATTAAGCTACTGCTTTCCTTAATCTCAGTGGAGATATTTACTGATAAACAGCTACCTACGCAGCATGTTCATGTCGTTCCTAAATGAGCTTTTATCTCTCTCCCCTCACCACAAATCAGATTCTTCTGAGGAGTTCCCAGTACATCATCCTTTCCCCTGTGTAATTACCTTAACAAGCTCCAGCTCTTTTTATTCTCAGAAGGTTTACTCCCTGATATACAGCTGCCTACCAACTTCGTAAGTGCAGGTCCTAAATGAGCTTTTTTCTCTGTTCCCTCACCACAATCCAGATTCCATTGGTGAGTTACCAGTACAGTAACCATACCAGGAAGTACTTAATTTAATAAGCTACTGCTTTTCTTAATCTCTGTTGAGATATTTACTGGTAAACAGCTACCTATGCAGCATGTTCATGTCGTTCCTAAATGAGCCTTTATCTCTCTCCCCTCAAAACAAATCAGATTCTTCTGAGTAGTTCCCAGTACATTATCCTTTCCATGTGTAATTACCTTAACAAGCTCCAGCTGTTTTTATTCTCAGAAGGTTTACTCCCTGATATACAGCTGCCTACCCCCTTCGTAAGTTCAGGTCCTAAATGAGCTTATTTCTCTGTTCCCTCGCCACAATCCAGATTCTTTTGGGGAGTTACCAGTACAGTAACAATACCAGGAAGTACTTAATTTATTAAGCTACTGCTTTTCTTAATCTCAGTGGAGATATTTACTGATAAACAGCTACCTAAGCAGCATGTTCATGTCGTTCATAAATGAGCTTTTATCTCTCTCCCCTCACCACAAATCAGATTCTTCTGGGAAGTTCCCAGTACATTATCCTTTCCCCTGTGTAATTACCTTAAGAAGCTCCAGCTGTTTTTATTCTCAGAAGGTTTACTCCCTGATATACAGCTGCCTACGCCCTTCGTAAGTGCAGGTACTAAATGAGCTTTTTTCTCTGTTCCCTCACCACAATCCAGATTCTTTTGGGGAGTTACCAGTACAGTAACCATACCAGGGAGTACTCAATTTATTAAGCTACTGCTTTTGTTAATCTCTGTGGAGATATTTACTGATAAACAGCTCCTACGCAGCATGTTCATGTCGTTCCTAAATGAGCTTTTATTTCTCTCCCCTCACCACAATTCAGATTCTTCTGAGGAGTTCCCAGTACATTATCCTTTCCCCTGTGTAATTACCTTAACAAGCTCCAGCTTTTTTTATTCTCAGAAGGTTTACTCCCTGATATACAGCTGCCTACCCCCTTCGTAGGTGCAGGTCCTAAACGAGCTTTTTTCTCTGTTCCCTCACCACAATCCAGATTCTGTTGGGGAGTTACCAGTACAGAATCCATACCAGGAAGTTCTTAATTTATTAAGCTACTGCTTTTCTTAATCTCAGTGGCGATATTTACTGATAAACAGCTACCTAACCAGCATGTTCATGTCGTTCCTAAATGAGCTTTTATCTCTCTCCCCTCACCTCAAATCAGATTCTTCTGAGGAGTTCTCAGTACATTATCCTTTCCCCTGTGTAATTACCTTAACAAGCTCCAGCTGTTTTTATTCTCAGAAGGTTTACTCCCTGATATACAGCTGCCTAACCCCTTCGAAATTGCAGGTCCTAAATGAGCTTTTTTCTCTGTTCCCTCACCACAATCCAGATTCTTTTGGGAGTTACCAGTACAGTAACTAAACCAGGAAGTACTTAATTTATTAAGCTACTGCTTTTCTTAATCTCAGTGGAGATATTTACTGATAAACAGCTACCTATGCAGCATGTTCATGTCGTTCCGAAATGAGCTTTTATCTCTCTCTCCTCACCACAAATCAGATTCTTTTGAGGAGTTCCCAGTACATTATCCTTTCCCCTGTGTAATTACCTTAACAAGCACCAGCTGTTTTTATTCTCAGAAGGTTTACTCCCTGATATACAGCTGCCTACCCCCTTCGTAAGTGGAGGTCCTAAATGAGCTATTTTCTCTGTTCCCTCAACACAATCCAGATTCTTTTGGGAGATACCAGTACAGTAACCATACCAGGAAGTACTTAATTTATTAAGCTACTGCTTTTCTTAATCTCAGTGGAGATATTTACTGATAAACAGCTACCTACGCAGCATGTTCATGTCGTTCCTAAATGAGCTTTTATCTCTCTCCCCTCACCACAAATCAGATTCTTCTGAGGAGTTCCCAGTACATTATCCTTTCCCCTGTGTAATTAACTTAACAAGCTCCAGCTGTTTTTATTCTCAGAACGTTTACTCCCTGATATACAGCTGCCTACCCCCTTCGTAAGTGCAGGTCCTAAATGAGCTTTTTTCTCTGTTCCCTCACCACAATCCAGATTTTTTGGGGGGATATTTACTGATGAACAGCCACCTATGCAGCATGTTCATGTCGTTCTTAAATGAGCTTTTATCTCTCTCCCCTCAAAACAAATCAGATTCTTCTGAGGAGTTCCCAGTACATTATCCTTTCCCCTGTGTAATTACCTTAACAAGCTCCAGCTGTTTTTATTCTCAGAAGGTTTACTCCCTGATATACAGCTGCCTACCCCCTTCGTAAGTGCAGGTCCTAAATGAGCTTTTTTCTCTGTTCCCTCACCACAATCCAGATTCTTTTGGGGAATTACCAGTACAGTAACCATACCAGGAAGTACTTAGTTTATTAAGCTACTGCTTCTCTTAGTCTCAGTGGAGATATTTACTGATAAACAGCTAAGTATGCAGCATGTTCATGTCGTTCCTAAATGACCTTTTATCTCTCTCCTCTCACCACAAATCAGATTCTTCTGAGGAGTTCCCAGTACATTATCCTTTCCCATTTGTAATTACCTTAACAAGCTACAGCTGTTTTTATTCTCAGAAGGTTTACTCCCTGATATACAGCTGCCTACCCCCTTCGTAAGTGCAGGTCCTAAATGAGCTGTTTTCTCTGTTTCCTCACCACAATCCAGACTCTTTTGGGCAGTTACCAGTACAGTAACCATACCAGGAAGTACTTAATTTATTAAGCTACTGCTTTTCTTAATCTCAGTGGAGATATTTACTGATAAACAGCTACCTACGCAGCATGTTCATGTCGTTCCTAAATGAGCTTTTATCTCTCTCCCCTCACCACAAATCCGATTCTTCTGAGGAGTTCCCAGTACATTATCCTTTCCCCTGTGTAATTACCTTAACAAGCTCCAGCTGTTTTTATTCTCAGATGGTTTACTCCTTGATATACAGCTGCCTAACCCCTTCGTAAGTGCAGGTCCTAAATGAGCTTTTTTCTCTGTTCCCTCACCACAATCCAGATTTTTTGGGGGGATATTTACTGATGAACAGCCACCTATGCAGCATGTTCATGTCGTTCTTAAATGAGCTTTTATCTCTCGCCTCTCACCACAAATCAGATTCTTCTGAGGAGTTCCCAGTACATTATCCTTTCCCCTGTGTAATTACCTTAACAAGCTCCAGCTGTTTTTATTCTCAGAAGGTTTACTCCCTGATATACAGCTGCCTACCCCCTTCGTATGGGCAGGTCCTAAATGAGCTTTTTTCTCTGTTCCGTCACCACAATCCAGATTCTTTTGGGGAGTTACCAGTACAGTAACCATACCAGGAAGTACTTAGTTTATTAAGCTACTGCTTTTCTTAATCTCAGTGGAGATATTTACTGATAAACAGCTACGTATGCAGCATGTTCATGTCGTTCCTAAATGTGCTTTTATCTCTCTCCTCTCACCACAAATCAGATTCTTCTGAGGAGTTCCCAGTACATTATCCTTTCCCATGTGTAATTACCTTAACAAGCTACAGCTGTTTTTATTCTCAGAAGGTTTACTCCCTGATATACAGCTGCCTACCCCCTTCGTAAGTGCCGGTCCTAAATGAGCTTTTTTCTCTGTTCCCTCACCACAATCCAGATTCTTTTGGGGAGTTACCAGTACATTAACCATACCAGGAAGTACTTAATTTATTAAGCTACTGCTTTTCTTAATCTCAGTGGAGATATTTACTGATAAACAGCTACCTACGCAGCATGTTCATGTCGTTCCTAAATGAGCTTTTATCTCTCTCCCCTCACCACAAATCAGATTCTTCTGAGGAGTTCCCAGTACATTATCCTTTCCCCTGTGTAATTACCTTAACAAGCTCCAGCTTTTTTTATTCTCAGAAGGTTTACTCCTTGATATACAGCTGCCTAACCCCTTCGTAAGTGCAGGTCCTAAATGAGCATTTTTCTCTGTTCCCTCACCACAATCCAGATTCTTTTGGGGAGTTACCAGTACAGTAACCATACCAGGAAGTACTTATTTTATTAAGCTACTGCTTTTCTTAATCTCAGTGGAGATATTTACTGATAAACAGCTACCTACGCAGCATGTTCATGTCGTTCCTAAATGAGCTTTTATCTCTCTCCCCTCACCACAAATCAGATTCTTCTGAGGAGTTCCCAGTACATTATCCTTTCCCCTGTGTAATTACGTTAACAAGCTCCAGCTGTTTTTATTCTCAGAAGGTTTACTCCCTGATATACAGCTGCCTACCCCCTTCGTAAGTGCAGGTCCTAAATGAGCTTTTTTCTCTGTCCCCTCACCACAATCCAGATTCTTTTGGGGAGTTACCAGTACAGTAACCATACCAGGAAGTATTTAATTTATTAAGCTACTGCTTTTCTTAATCTCAGTGTAGATATTTACTGATAAACAGCTACCTACGCAGCATGTTCATGTCGTTCTTAAATGAGCTTTTATCTCTCTCCCCTCACCACAAATCAGATTCTTCTGAGGAGTTCCCAGTACATTATCCTTTCCCCTGTGTAATTACCTTAACAAGCTCCAGCTGTTTTTATTCTCAGAAGGTTTACTCCCTGATATACAGCTGCCTACCCCCTTCGTAAGTGCAGGTCCTAAATTAGCTTTTTTCTCTGTTCCCTCACCACGATCCAGATTCTTTTGGGGAGTTACCAGTACAGTATCCATACCAGGAAGTAATTAATTTATTAAGCTAATGCTTTTCTTAATCTCAGTGGAGATATTTACTGATAAACAGCTACCTACGCAGCATGTTCATGTCGTTCCTAAATGAGCTTTTATCTCTCTCCCCTCACCACAAATCAGATTCTTCTGAGGAGTTCCCAGTACATTATCCTTTCCCCTGTGTAATTACCTGAACAATCTCCAGCTGTTTTTATTCTCAGAAGGTTTACTCCCTGATATACAGCTGCCTACCCCCTTCGTAAGTGCAGATCCTAAATGAGCTTTTTTCTCTGTTCCCTCACCACAATCCAGATTCTTTTGGGGAGTTACCAGTACAGTAACCATACCAGGAAGTACTTAATTTATTAAGCTACTGCCTTTCTTAATCTCAGTGGACATATTTACTGATAAACAGCTACCTACGCAGCATGTTCATGTCGTTCCTAAATGAGCTTTTATCTCTCTCCCCTCACCACAAATCAGATTCTTCTGAGGAGTTCCCAGTACATTATCCTTTCCCCTGTGTAATTACCTTAACAAGCTCCAGCTGTTTTTATTCTCAGAAGGTTTACTCCCTTATATACCGCTGCCTACCCTCTTCGTAAGTGAGGTCCTAAATGAGCTTTTTTCTCTGTTCCCTCACCACAATCCAGATTTTTTTGGGGAGTTACCAGTACAGTAATCATACCATGAAGTACTTAGTTTATTAAGTTACTGCTTTTCTTAATCTCAGTGGAGATATTTACTGATAAACAGCTACCTACGCAGCATGTTCATGTCGTTCTTAAAGAGCTTTTATTTCTCTCCCCTCACCACGAATCAGATTCTTCTGAGGAGTTCCCAGTACATTATCCTTTCCCCTGTGTAATTACCTTAACAAGCTCCAGCTGTTTTTATTCTCAGAAGGTTTACTCCCTGATATACAGCTGCCTACCCCCTTCGTAAGCGCAGGTCCTAAATGAGCTTTTTTCTCTGTTCCCTCACCACAATCCAGATTCTTTTGAGGAGTTACCAGTACAGTAACCATACCAGGAAGTACTTAATTTATTAATCTACTGCTTTTCTTAATCTCAGTGTAGATATTTACTGATAAACAGCTACCTACGCAGCATGTTCATGTCGTTCCAAAAGGAGCTTTTATCTCTCTCCCCTCACCACGAATCAGATTCTTCTGAGGAGTTCCCAGTACATTATCCTTTCCCCTGTGTAATTACCTTAACAAACTCCAGCTGTTTTTATTCTCAGAAGATTTACTCCCTGATATACAGCTGCCTACCTCCTTCGTAAGTGCAGGTCCTAAATGAGCTTTTTTCTCTGTTCCCTCACCACAATCCAGATTTTTTGGGGGGATATTTACTGATGAACAGCCACCTATGCAGCATGTTCATGTCGTTCTTAAATGAGCTTTTATCTCTCTCCTCTCACCACAAATCAGATTCTTCTGAGGAGTTCCCAGTACATTATCCTTTCCCCTGTGTAATTACCTTAACAAGCTCCAGCTGTTTTTATTCTCAGAAGGTTTACTCCCTGATATACAGCTGCCTACCCCCTTCGTATGGGCAGGTCCTAAATGAGCTTTTTTCTCTGTTCCGTCACCACAATCCAGATTCTTTTGGGGAGTTACCAGTACAGTAACCATACCAGGAAGTACTTAGTTTATTAAGCTACTGCTTTTCTTAATCTCAGTGGAGATATTTACTGATAAACAGCTACGTATGCAGCATGTTCATGTCGTTCCTAAATGAGCTTTTATCTCTCTCCTCTCACCACAAATCAGATTCTTCTGAGGAGTTCCCAGTACATTATCCTTTCCCATGTGTAATTACCTTAACAAGCTACAGCTGTTTTTATTCTCAGAAGGTTTACTCCCTGATATACAGCTGCCTACCCCCTTCGTAAGTGCCGGTCCTAAATGAGCTTTTTTCTCTGTTCCCTCACCACAATCCAGATTCTTTTGGGGAGTTACCAGTACATTAACCATACCAGGAAGTACTTAATTTATTAAGCTACTGCTTTTCTTAATCTCAGTGGAGATATTTACTGATAAACAGCTACCTACGCAGCATGTTCATGTCGTTCCTAAATGAGCTTTTATCTCTCTCCCCTCACCACAAATCAGATTCTTCTGAGGAGTTCCCAGTACATTATCCTTTCCCCTGTGTAATTACCTTAACAAGCTCCAGCTTTTTTTATTCTCAGAAGGTTTACTCCTTGATATACAGCTGCCTAACCCCTTCGTAAGTGCAGGTCCTAAATGAGCATTTTTCTCTGTTCCCTCACCACAATCCAGATTCTTTTGGGGAGTTACCAGTACAGTAACCATACCAGGAAGTACTTATTTTATTAAGCTACTGCTTTTCTTAATCTCAGTGGAGATATTTACTGATAAACAGCTACCTACGCAGCATGTTCATGTCGTTCCTAAATGAGCTTTTATCTCTCTCCCCTCACCACAAATCAGATTCTTCTGAGGAGTTGCCAGTACATTATCCTTTCCCCTGTGTAATTACGTTAACAAGCTCCAGCTGTTTTTATTCTCAGAAGGTTTACTCCCTGATATACAGCTGCCTACCCCCTTCGTAAGTGCAGGTCCTAAATGAGCTTTTTTCTCTGTTCCCTCACCACAATCCAGATTCTTTTGGGGAGTTACCAGTACAGTAACCATACCAGGAAGTATTTAATTTATTAAGCTACTGCTTTTCTTAATCTCAGTGTAGATATTTACTGATTAAACAGCTACCTACGCAGCATGTTCATGTCGTTCTTAAATGAGCTTTTATCTCTCTCCCCTCACCACAAATCAGATTCTTCTGAGGAGTTCCCAGTACATTATCCTTTCCCCTGTGTAATTACCTTAACAAGCTCCAGCTGTTTTTATTCTCAGAAGGTTTACTCCCTGAAATACAGCTGCCTACCCCCTTCGTAAGTGCAGGTCCTAAATTAGCTTTTTTCTCTGTTCCCTCACCACGATCCAGATTCTTTTGGGGAGTTACCAGTACAGTATCCATACCAGGAAGTACTTAATTTATTAAGCTACTGCTTTTCTTAATCTCAGTGGAGATATTTACTGATAAACAGCTACCTACGCAGCATGTTCATGTCGTTCCTAAATGAGCTTTTATCTCTCTCCCCTCACCACAAATCAGATTCTTCTGAGGAGTTCCCAGTACATTATCCTTTCCCCTGTGTAATTACCTTAACAAGCTCCAGCTGTTTTTATTCTCAGAAGGTTTACTCCCTGATATACAGCTGCCTACCCCCTTCGTAAGTGCAGGTCCTAAATGAGCTTTTTTCTCTGTTCCCTCACCACAATCCAGATTCTTTTGGGGAGTTACCAGTACAGTAACCATACCAGGAAGTACTTAATTTATTAAGCTACTGCTTTTCTTAATCTCAGTGGAGATATTTACTGATAAACAGCTACCTACGCAGCATGTTCATGTCGTACATATAAGAGCTTTTATCTCTCTCCCCTCACCACAAATCCGATTCTTCTGAGGAGTTCCCAGTACATTATCCTTTCCCCTGTGTAATTACCTTAACAAACTCCAGCTGTTTTTATTCTCAGAAGGTTTACTCCCTGATATACAGCTGCCTAACCCCTTCGTAAGTGCAGCTCCTGAATGAGCTTTTTTCTCTGTTCCCTCACCACAATCCAGATTTTTTGGGGGGATATTTACTGATGAACAGCCACCTATGCAGCATGTTCATGTCGTTCCTAAATGAGCTTTTATCTCTCTCCTCTCACCACAAATCAGATTCTTCTGAGGAGTTCCCAGTACATTATCCTTTCCCCTGTGTAATTACCTTAACAAGCTCTAGCTGCTTTTATTCTCAGAAGGTTTACTCCCTGATATACAGCTGCCTACCCCCTTCGTAAGTGCAGGTCCTAAATGAGCTTTTTTCTCTGTTCCCTCACCACAATCCAGATTCTTTTGGGGAGTTTCCAGTACAGTAACCATACCAGGAAGTATTTAATTTATTAAGCTACTGCTTTTCTTAATCTCAGTGTAGATATTTACTGATAAACAGCTACCTACGCAGCATGTTCATATAGTTCCTAAATGAGCTTTTATCTCTCTCCCCTCACCACAAATCAGATTCTTCTGAATTGTTCCCAGTACATTATCCTTTCCCCTGTGTACTTACCTTAACAAGCTCCAGGTGTTTTTATTCTCAGAAGGTTTACTCCCTGATATACAGCTGCCTACAACCTTCGTAAGTGCAGGTCCTAAATGAGCTTTTTTCTCTGTTCCCTCACCACAATCCAGATTCTTTTGCGGAGTTACCTGTACAGTAACCATACCAGGAAGTACTTAATTTATTAAGCTACTGCTTTACTTAATCTCAGTGGAGATATTTACTGATAAACAGATACCTACGCAGCATGTTCATATAGTTCGTAATGAGCTTTTGTCTCTCTCCCCTCACCACAAATCAGATTCTTCTGAGGAGTTCCCAGTACATTATCCTTTCCCCTGTGTAATTACCTTAACAAGCTCCAGCTGTTTTTATTCTCAGAGGGTTTACTCCCTGATATCCAGCTGCCTAACCCCTTCGTAAATTCAGGTCCTAAATGAGCTTTTTTCTCTGTTCCCTCACCACAATCCAGATTCTTTTGGGGAGTTACCAGTACAGTAACCATACCAGGAAGTACTTAATTTATTAAGCTACTGCTTTTCTTAATCTCAGTGGAGATATTTACTGATAAACAGCTACATACGCAGCATGTTCATATCGTTCCAAATGAGCTTTTATCTCTCTCCCCTCACCACAAATCAGATTCTTCTGAATTGTTCCCAGTACATTATACTTTCCCCTGTGTAATTACCTTAACAAGCTCCAGGTGTTTTTATTCTCAGAAGGTTTACTCCCTGATATACAGCTGCCTACCCCCTTCGTAAGTGCAGGTCCTAAATGAGCTTTTTTCTCTGTTCCCTCACCACAATCCAGATTCTTTTGGGGAGTTACCAGTACAGTAACCATACCAGGAAGTACTTAATTTATTAAGCTACTGCTTTACTTAATCTCAGTGGAGATATTTACTGATAAACAGCTACCTACGCAGCATGTTCATGTCGTTCCTAAATGAGCTTTTACCTCTCTCCCCTCACCACAAATCAGATTCTTCTGAGGAGTTCCCAGTACATTATCCTTTCCCCTGTGTAATTACCTTAACAAGCTCCAGCTCTTTTTATTCTCAGAATTGATACTCCCTGATATACAGCTTCCTAAACCCTTCGTAAGTGCAGGTCCTAAATGAGCTTTTTTCTCTGTTCCCTCACCACATCCAGATTCTTTTGGGGAGTTACCAGTACAGTAACCATACCAGGAAGTACTTAATGTATTAAGCTACTGTTTTTCTTAATCTCAGTGGAGATATTTACTGATAAACAGCTACCTAAGCAGCATGTTCATGTCGTTCCTAAATGAGCTTTTATCTCTCTCCCCTCACTACAAATCAGATCCTTCTGAGGAGTTCCCAGTACATTTTCCTTTCCTCTGTGTAATTACCTTAACAAGCTCCAGCCGTTTTTATTCTCAGAAGGGTTACTCCCTGATATACTGCTGCCTACCCCCTTCGTAAGTGCAGGTCCTAAATGAGCTTTTTTCTCTGTTCCCTCACCACAATCCAGATTCTTTTGGGGAGTTACCAGTACAGTAACCATACCAGGAAGTACTTAATTTATTAAGCTACTGCTTTTCTTAATCTCAGTGGAGATATTTACTGATAAACAGCTACCTACGCAGCATGTTCATGTCGTACATATAAGAGCTTTTATCTCTCTCCCCTCACCACAAATCCGATTCTTCTGAGGAGTTCCCAGTACATTATCCTTTCCCCTGTGTAATTACCTTAACAAACTCCAGCTGTTTTTATTCTCAGAAGGTTTACTCCCTGATATACAGCTGCCTAACCCCTTCGTAAGTGCAGCTCCTAAATGAGCTTTTTTCTCTGTTCCCTCACCACAATCCAGATTTTTTGGGGGGATATTTACTGATGAACAGCCACCTATGCAGCATGTTCATGTCGTTCCTAAATGAGCTTTTATCTCTCTCCTCTCACCACAAATCAGATTCTTCTGAGGAGTTCCCAGTACATTATCCTTTCCCCTGTGTAATTACCTTAACAAGCTCTAGCTGCTTTTATTCTCAGAAGGTTTACTCCCTGATATACAGCTGCCTACCCCCTTCGTAAGTGCAGGTCCTAAATGAGCTTTTTTCTCTGTTCCCTCACCACAACCCAGATTCTTTTGGGGAGTTTCCAGTACAGTAACCATACCAGGAAGTATTTAATTTATTAAGCTACTGCTTTTCTTAATCTCAGTGTAGATATTTACTGATAAACAGCTACCTACGCAGCATGTTCATATAGTTCCTAAATGAGCTTTTATCTCTCTCCCCTCACCACAAATCAGATTCTTCTGAATTGTTCCCAGTACATTATCCTTTCCCCTGTGTACTTACCTTAACAAGCTCCAGGTGTTTTTATTCTCAGAAGGTTTACTCCCTGATATACAGCTGCCTACAACCTTCGTAAGTGCAGGTCCTAAATGAGCTTTTTTCTCTGTTCCCTCACCACAATCCAGATTCTTTTGCGGAGTTACCTGTACAGTAACCATACCAGGAAGTACTTAATTTATTAAGCTACTGCTTTACTTAATCTCAGTGGAGATATTTACTGATAAAAAGATACCTACGCAGCATGTTCATATAGTTCCTAAATGAGCTTTTATCTCTCTCCCCTCACCACAAATCAGATTCTTCTGAGGAGTTCCCAGTACATTATCCTTTCCCCTGTGTAATTACCTTAACAAGCTCCAGCTGTTTTTATTCTCAGAGGGTTTACTCCCTGATATCCAGCTGCCTATCCCCTTCGTAAATTCAGGTCCTAAATGAGCTTTTTTCTCTGTTCCCTCACCACAATCCAGATTCTTTTGGGGAGTTACCAGTACAGTAACCATACCAGGAAGTACTTAATTTATTAAGCTACTGCTTTTCTTAATCTCAGTGGAGATATTTACTGATAAACAGCTACATACGCAGCATGTTCATATCGTTCCAAATGAGCTTTTATCTCTCTCCCCTCACCACAAATCAGATTCTTCTGAATTGTTCCCAGTACATTATCCTTTCCCCTGTGTAATTACCTTAACAAGCTCCAGCTGTTTTTATTCTCAGAAGGTTTACTCCCTGATATACAACTGCCTACCCCCTTCGTAAGTGCAGGTGCTAAATGAGCTTTTTTCTCTGTTCCCTCACCACAATCCAGATTCTTTTGGGGAGTTACCAGTACAGTAACCATACCAGGAAGTACTTAATTTATTAAGCTACTGCTTTCCTTAATCTCAGTGGACATATTTACTGATAAACAGCTACCTAGGCAGCATGTTCATGTCTTTCCTAAATGAGCTTTTATCTCTCTCCCCTCACCACAAATCCGATTCTTCTGTGGAGTTCCCAGTACAATATCCTTTCCCCTGTGTAATTACCTCAACAAGCTCCAGCTGTTTTTATTCTCAGAACGTTTACTCCCTGATATACAGCTGCCTACCCCCTTCGTAAGTGCAGGTCCTAAATGTGCTTTTCTCTCTGTTCCCTCACCACAGTCCAGATTCTTTTGTGGAGTTACCAGTACAGTAACAATACCAGGAAGTACTTAATTTATTAAGCTACTGCTTTTCTTAATCTCAGTGGAGATATTTACTGATAAACAGCAACCTACGTAGCATGTTCATGTCGTTCCTAAATGAGCTTTTATCTCTCTCCCCTCACCACAAATCAGATGCTTCTGAGGAGTTCCCAGTACATTATCCTTTCCCCTGTGTAATTACCTTAACAAGCTCCAGCTGTTTTTATTCTCAGAAGGTTTACTCCCTGATATACAGCTGCCTACCCCCTTCGTAAATGCAGGTCCTAAATGAGCTTTTTTCTCTGTTCCCTCACCACAATCCAGATTCTTCTGGGGAGTTACCAGTAGAGTAACCATACCAGGAAGTACTTAATTTATTAAGCTACTGCTTTTCTTAATCTCAGTGGAGATATTTACTGATAAACAGCTACCTACGCAGCATGTTCATGTCTTTCCTAAATGAGCTTTTTTCTCTCTCCCCTCACCACAAATCAGATTCTTCTGTGGAGATCCCAGTACATTATCCTTTCCCCTGTGTAATTACCTTAACAAGCTCCAGCTGTTTTTATTCTCAGAAGGTTTACTCCCTGATATACAGCTGCCTACCCCCTTCGTAAGTGCAGGTCCTAAATGAGCTTTTTTCTCTGATCCCTCACCACAATCCAGATTCTATTGGGGAGTTACCAGTACAGTAACCATACAAGGAAGTACTTAATTTATTAAGCTACTGCTTTTCTTAATCTCAGTGGAGATATTTACTGATAAACAGCTACCTACGCAGCATGTTCATGTCGTTCTTAATGGGCTTTTATCTCTCTCCCCTCACCACAAATCAGGTTCTTCTGAGAAGTTCCCAGTACATTATCCTTTCCCCTGTGTAATTACCTTAACAAGCTCCAGCGGTTTTTATTCTCAGAAGGTTTACTCCCTGATATACAGCTGCCTACACCCTTCGTAAGTGCAGGTCCTAAATGACCTTTTTTCTCTGTTCCCTCACCACAATCCAGATTCTTTTGGGGAGTTACCAGTACAGTAACCATACCAGGAAGTACTTAATTTATTAAGCTACTGCTTTTCTTAATCTCAGTGGAGATATTTACTGATAAACAGCTACCTATGCAGCATGTTCATGTCGTTCCTAAATGAGCTTTTATCTCTCTCCCCTCACCACAAATCAGATTCTTCTGAGGAGTTCCCAGTACATTATCCTTTCCCCTGTGTAATTATCTTAACAAGCTCCAGCTGTTTTTATTCTCAGAAGGTTTACTCCCTGATATACAGCTGCCTACCCCCTTCGTAGGTGCAGGTCCTAAATGAGCTTTTTTCTCTGTTCCCTCACCAAAATCCAGATTCTTTTGGGGAGTTACCAGTACAGTAACCATACCAGGAAGTACTTAGTTTATTAAGCTACTGGTTTTCTTAATCTCAGTGGAGATATTTACTGATAAAGAGCTACCTACGCAGCATGTTCATGTCGTTCCTAAATGAGCGTTTATCTGTCTCCCCTCACCACAAATCAGATTCTTCTGAGGAGTTCCCAGTACATTATCCTTTCCCCTGTGTAATTACCTTAACAAGCTCCAGCTGTTTTTATTCTCAGAAGGTTTACTCCCTGATATACAGCTGCCTACCCCCTTCGTAAGTGCAGGTCCTAAATGAGCTTTTTTCTCTGTTCCCTCACCAAAATCCAGATTCTTTTGGGGAGTTACCAGTACAGTAACCATACCAGGAAGTACTTAATTTATTAAGCTACTGCTTTTCTTAATCTCAGTGGAGATATTTACTGATAAACAGCTACCTACGCAGCATGTTCATGTCGTTCCTAAATGAGCGTTTATCTGTCTCCCCTCACCACAAATCAGATTCTTCTGAGGAGTTCCCAGTACATTATCCTTTCCCCTGTGTAATTACCTTAACCAGCTCCAGCTGTTTTTATTCTCAGAAGGTTTACTCCCTGATATACAGCTGCCTACCCCCTTCGTAAGTGCAGGTCCTAAATGAGCTTTTTCTCTGCTCCCTCATCAAAATCCAGATTCTTTTCGGGAGTTACCAGTACAGTAACCATACCAGGAAGTACTTACTTAATTAAGCTACTGCTTTTCTTAATCTTAGTGGAGATATTTACTGATAAACAGCTACCTACGCAGCATGTTCATGTCGTTCCTCAATGAGCTTTTATCTCTCTCCCCTCACCACAAATCAGATTCTTCTGAGGAGTTCCCAGTAAGTTATCCTTTCACCTGTGTAATTACCTTAACAAGCTCCAGCTGTTTTTATTCTCAGAAGGTTTACTCCCTGATATACAGCTGCCTACCCCCTTCGTAAGTGCAGGTCCTAAATGAGCTTTTTTCTCTGTTCCCTCACCACAGTCCAGATTCTTTTGGGGAGTTACCAGTACAGTAACCATACCAGGAAGTACTTAATTTATTAAGCTACTGCTTTTCTTAATCGCAGTGGAGATATTTACTGATAAACCGCAAACTACGCAGCATGTTCATGACGTTCATAAATGAGCTTTTATCTCTCTCCCCTCACCACAAATCAGATTCTTCTGAGGAGTTCCCAGTACATTATCCTTTCCCCCGTGTAATTACCTTAACCAGCTCCAGCTGTTTTTATTCTCAGAAGGTTTAGTCCCTGATATACAGCTGCCTACCCCCTTCGTAAGTGCAGGTCCTAAATGAGCTTTTTTCTCTGTTCCCTCACCACAATCCAGATTCTTTTGGGGAGTTACCAGTACAGTAACCATACCAGGAAGTACTTAATTTATTAAGCTACTGCTTTTCTTAATCTCAGTGGAGATATTTACTGATAAACAGCTACCCACGCAGCATGTTCATGTCGTTCCTAATTGAGCTTTTATCTCTCTTCCCTCACCAGAAATCAGATTTTTCTGAGGAGTTCCCAGTACGTTATCCTTTCACCTGTGTAATTACCTTAACAAGCTCCAGCTGTTTTTATTCTCAGAAGGTTTACTCCCTCATATACAGCTGCCTACCCCCTTCGTAAGTGCAGGTCCTAAATGAGCTTTTTTCTCTGTTCCCTCACCACAATCCAGATTCTTTTGGGGAGTTACCAGTACAGTAACCATACCAGGAAGTACTTAATTTATTAATCTATTGCTTTTCTTAATTTCAGTGGAGATATTTACTGATAAACAGCTACGCACGCAGCATGTTCATGTCGTGCCTAAATGAGCTTTTATCTCTCTCCCCTCACCACAAATCAAATTCTTCTGAGGAGTTCCCAGTACATTATCCTTTCCCCTGTGTAATTACCTTAACAAGCTCCAGCTGTTTTTATTCTCAGAAGGTTTACTCCCTGATATACAGCTGCCTACCCCCTTCGTAAGTGCAGGTCCTAAATGAGCTTTTTTCTCTGTTCCCTCACCAAAATACAGATTCTTTTGGGGAGTTACCAGTACAGTAACCATACCAGGAAGTACTTAATTTATTAAGCTACTGCTTTTCTTAATCTCAGTGGAGATATTTACTGATAAACAGCTACCTACGCAGCATGTTCATGTCGTTCCTAAATGAGCGTTTATCTGTCTCCCCTCACCACAAATCAGATTCTTCTGAGGAGTTCCCAGTACATTATCCTTTCCCCTGTGTAATTACCTTAACAAGCTCCACCTGTTTTTATTCTCAGAAGGTTTACTCCCTGATATACAGCTGCCTACCCCCTTCGTAAGTGCAGGTCCTAAATGAGCTTTTTTCTCTGCTCCCTCATCACAATCCAGATTCTTTTGGGGAGTTACCAGTACAGTAACCATACCAGGAAGTACTTACTTTATTAAGCTACTGCTTTTATTAATCTTAGTGGAGATATTTACTGATAAACAGCTACCTACGCAGCATGTTCATGTCGTTCCTAAATGAGCTTTTATCTCTCTCCCCTCACCACAAATCAGATTCTTCTGAGGAGTTCCCAGTACATTATCCTTTCCCCTGTGCAATTACCTTAACAAGCTCCAGCTGTTTTTATTCTCAGAAGGTTTACTCCCTGATATACAGCTGCCTACCCCCTTCGTAAGTGCAGGTCCTAAATGAGCATTTTTCTCTGTTCCCTCACCACAGTCCAGATTCTTTTGGGGAGTTACCAGTACAGTAACGATACCAGGAAGTAATTAATTTATTAAGCTACTGCTTTTCTTAATCTCAGTGGAGATATTTACTGATAAACAGCAAACTACGCAGCATGTTCATGACGTTCATAAATGAGCTTTTATCTCTCTCCCCTCACCACAAATCAGATTCTTCTGAGGAGTTCCCAGTACATTATCCTTTCCCACGTGTAATTACCTTAACCAGCTCCAGCTGTTTTTATTCTCAGAAGGTTTACTCCCTGATTTACAGCTGCCTACCCCCTTCGTAAGTGCAGGTCCTAAATTAGCTTTTTTCTCTGTTCCTTCACCACAATCCAGATTCTTTTGGGGAGTTACCAGTACAGTAACCATACCAGGAAGTACTTAATTTATTAAGCTACTGCTTTTCTTAATCTCACTGGGGATATTTCCTGATAAACAGCTACCTACGCAGTATGTTCATGTCGTTCCTAAATGAGCTTTTATCTCTCTCTCCTCACCACAAATCACATTCTTCTGAGGAGGTCCCAGTACATTATCCTTTCCCCTGTGTAATTAACTTACCAAGCTCCAGCTGTTTTTATTCTCAGAAGGTTTACTCCCTGATACACAGCTGCCTACCCCCTTCGTAAGTGCAGGTCCTAAATGAGCTTTTTTCTCTGTTCCCTCACCACAATCTAGATTCTTTTGGGGAGTTACCAGTACAGTAACCATACCAGGAAGTACTTAATTTATTAAGCTACTGCTTTTCTTAATCTCAGTGGAGATATTTACTGATAAACAGCTACCTACGCAGCATGTTCATGTCGTTCCTAAATGAGCGTTTATCTGTCTCAACTCACCACAAATCAGATTCTTCTGAGGAGTTCCCAGTACATTATCCTTTCCCCTGTGTAATTACCTTAACAAGCTCCAGCTGTTTTTATTCTCAGAAGGTTTACTCCCTGATATACAGCTGCCTACCCCCTTCGTAAGTACAGGTCCTAAATTAGCTTTTTTCTCTGCTCCCTCATCTCAATCCAGATTCTTTTGGGGAGTTACCAGTACAGTAACCATACCAGGAAGTACTTACTTTATTAAGCTACTGCTTTTCTTAATCTTAGTGGAGATATTTACTGATAAACAGCTACCTACGCAGCATGTTCATGTCGTTCCTAAATGAGCTTTTATCTCTCTCCCCTCACCACAAATCAGATTCTTCTGAGGAATTCCCAGGACATTATCCTTTCCCCTGTGTAATTACCTTAACAAGCTCCAGCTGTTTTTATTCTCAGAAGGTTTACTCCCTGATATACAGCTGCCTACCCCCTTCGTAAGTGCAGGTCCTAAATGAGCTTTTTTCTCTGTTCCCTCACCACAGTCCAGATTCTTTTGGGGAGTTACCAGTACAGTAACCATACCAGGAAGTACTTAATTTATTAAGCTACTGCTTTTCTTAATCTCAGTGGAGATATTTACTGATAAACAGCAAACTACGCAGCATGTTCATGACGTTCATAAATGAGCTTTTATCTCTCTCCCCTCACCACAAATCAGATTCTTCTGAGGAGTTCACAGTACATTATCCTTTCCCCCGTGTAATTACCTTAACCAGCACCAGCTGTTTTTATTCTCAGAAGGTTTACTCCCTGATATACAGCTGCTTACCCCCTTCGTAAGTGCAGGTCCTAAATGAGCTTTTTTCTCTGTTCCCTCACCACAATCCAGATTCTTTTGGGGAGTTACCAGTACAGTAACCATACCAGGAAGTACTTAATTTATTAAGCTACTGCTTTTCTTAATCTCAGTGGAGATATTTACTGATAAACAGCTACCCACGCAGCATGTTCATGTCGTTCCTAAATGAGCTTTTATCTCTCTTCCCTCACCAGAAATCAGATTCTTCTGAGGAGTTTCCGGTACATTATCCTTTCCCCTGTGTAATTACCTTAACAAGCTCCAGCTGTTTTTATTCTCCGAAGGTTTACTCCCTGATATACAGCTGCCTACCCCCTTCGTAAGTGCAGGTCCTAAATGAGCTTTTTTCTCTGTTCCCTCACCAAAATCCAGATTCTTTTGGGGAGTTACCAGTACAGTAACCATACCAGGAAGTACTTAATTTATTAAGCTACTGCTTTTCTTAATCTCAGTGGAGATATTTACTGATAAACTGCTACCTACGCAGCATGTTCATGTCGTTCCTAAATGAGCTTTTATCTCTCTCCCCTCACCACAAATCAGATTCTTCTGAGGAGTTCCCAGTACATTATCCTTTCCCCTGTGTAATTACCTTAACAAGCTCCAGCTGTTTTTATTCTCAGAAGAATTACTCCCTGATATACAGCTGCCTACCTCCTTCGTAAGTGCAGGTCGTAAATGAGCTTTTTTCTCTGTTCCCTCACCACAATCCAGATTCTTTGGGGGAGTTACCAGTACAGTAACCATACCAGGAAGTACTTACTTTATTAAGCTACTGCTTTTCTTAATCTCAGTGGAGATATTTACTGATAAACAGCTACCTACGCAGCCTGTTCATGTCGTTCCTAAATGAGCTGTTATCTCTCTCCCCTCACCACAAATCAGATTCTTCTGAGGAGTTCCCAGTACATTATCCTTTCCCCTGTGTAATTCCCTTAACAAGCTCCAGCTGTTTTTATTCTCAGAAGGTTTACTCCCTGATATACAGCTGCCTACCCCCTTCGTAAGTGCAGGTCCTAAATGAGCTTTTTTCTCTGTTCCCTCACCACAATCCAGATTCTTTTGGGGAGTTAACAGTACAGTAACCATACCAGGAAGTACTTAATTTATTAATCTACTGCTTTTCTTAATTTCAGTGGAGATATTTACTGATAAACAGCTACGCACGCAGCATGTTCATGTCGTGCCTAAATGAGCTTTTATCTCTCTCCCCTCACCACAAATCAGATTCTTCTGAGGAGTTCCCAGTACATTATCCTTTCCCCTGTGTAATTACCTTAACAAGCTCCAGCTGTTTTTATTCTCAGAAGGTTTACTCCCTGATATACAGCTGCCTACCCCCTTCGTAAGTGCAGGTCCTAAATGAGCTTTTTTCTCTGTCCCCTCACCACAATCCAGATTCTTTTGGGGAGTTACCAGTACAGTAACCATACCAGGAAGTACTTAATTTATTAAGCTCCTGCTTTTCTTAATCTCAGTGGAGATATTTACTGATAAACAGCTACGTATGCAGCATGTTCATGTCGTTCCTAAATGAGCTTTTATCTCTCTCCCCTCACCACAAATCAGATTCTTCTGAGGAGTTCCCCGTACATTATCCTTTCCCCTGTGTAATTACCTTAACAAGCTCCAGCTGTTTTTATTCTCAGAATTTTTACTCCCTGATATACAGCTGCCTACCCCCTTCGTAAGTGCAGGTCCTAAATGAGCTTATTTCTCTGTTCCCTCACCACAATCAAGATTCTTTTGGGGAGTTACCAGTAGAGTATCCATAGCAGGAAGGACTTAATTTATTAAGCTAATGCTTTTCTTAATCTCAGTGGAGATATTTACTGATAAATAGCTACCTACGCAGCATGTTCATGTCGTTCCTAAATGAGCTTTTATCTCTCTCCCCTCACCACAAATCAGATTCTTCTGAGGAGTTCCCAGTACATTTTCCTTTCCCCTGTGTAATTAACTTACCAAGCTCCAGCTGTTTTTATTCTAAGAAGGTTTACTCCCTGATATACAACTGCCTACCCCATTCGTAAGTGCAGGTCCTAAATGAGCTTTTTTCTCTGTTCCCTCACCACAATCCAGATTCTTTTGGGGAGTTACAAGTACAGTAAACATACCAGGAAGTACTTAATTTATTAAGCTACTGCTTTTCTTAATCTCAGTGGAGAAATTTACTGATAAACAGCTACCTACGCAGCATGTTCATGTCGTTCCTAAATGAGCTTTTATCTCTCTCCCCTCACCCCAATTCAGATTCTTCCCAGGAGTTCCCAGTACATTATCCTTTCCCCTGTGTAATTACCTTAATAAGCTCCAGCTGTTTTTATTCTCAGAAGGTTTACTCCCTGATATACAACTGCCTACCCCCTTCGTAAGTGCAGGTCCTAAATTAGCTTTTTTCTCTGTTCCTTCACCACAATCCAGATTCTTTTGGGGAGTTACCAGTAAAGTAACCATAGCAGGAAGTACTTAATTTATTAATCTACTGCTTTTCTTAATCTCACTGGGGATATTTCCTGATAAACAGCTACCTACGCAGTATGTTCATGTCGTTCCTAAATGAGCTTTTATCTCTCTCTCCTCACCACAAATCACATTCTTCTGAGGAGGTCCCAGTACATTATCCTTTCCCCTGTGTAATTAACTTACCAAGCTCCAGCTGTTTTTATTCTCAGAAGGTTTACTCCCTGATACACAGCTGCCTACCCCCTTCGTAAGTGCAGGTCCTAAATGAGCTTTTTTCTCTGTTCCCTCACCACAATCCAGATTCTTTTGGGGAGTTACCAGTACAGTAACCATACCAGGAAGTACTTAATTTATTAAGCTACTGCTTTTCTTATCTCAGGGGTGATATTTACTGATAAACAGCTACCTACGCAGCATGTTCATGTAGTTCCAAATGAGCTTTTATCTCTCTCCCCTCACCATAAATCAGATTCTTCTGAGGAGTCCCCAGTACATTCTCCTTTCCCCTGTGTAATTACCTTGACAAGCTCCAGCTGTTTTTTTTCTCAGAAGGTTTACTCCCTGATATATAGCTGCCTAACCCCTTAGTAAGTTCAGGTCCTAAATGAGCTTTTTTCTCTGTTACCTCACCACAATCCAGATTCTTTTGGGGAGTTACCAGTACAGTAACCATACCAGGAAGTACTTAATTTATTAAGCTACTGCTTTTCTTAATCTCAGTGGAGATATTTACTGATAAACAGCTTCCTACGCAGCATGTTCATGTCGAACCTAAATGAGCTTTTATCTCTCTCCCCTCACCATGAATCAGATTCTTCTGAGGAGTTCCCCGTACATTATCCTTTCCCCTGTGTAATTACCTTAACAAGCTCCAGCTGTTTTTATTCTCAGAAGGTTTACTCCCTGATATACAGCTGCCTACCCGTTTCGTAAGTGCAGGTCCTAAATGAGCTTTTTTCTCTGTTCCCTCACCACAATCCAGATTCTTTTGGGGAGTTACCAGTACAGTAACCATACCAGGAAGTACTTAATTTATTAAGCTACTGCTTTTCTTAATCTCTGTGGAGATATTTACTGATAAACAGCTACCTACACAGCATGTTCATGTCGTTCCTAAATGAGCTTTTATCTCGCTCCCCTCACCACAAATCAGATTCATCTGAGCAGTTCCCAGTACATTATCCTTTCCCGTGTGTAATTACCTTAACAAGCTCCAGCTGTTTTTATTCTCAGAAGGTTTACTCCCTGATACACAGCTGCCTACCCCCTTCGTAAGTGCAGGTCTTAAATGAGTTTTTTCTCTGTTCCCTCACCACAATCCAGATTCTTTTGGGGAGTTACCAGTACAGTAACCATACCAGGAAGTACTTAATTTATTAAGCTACTGCTTTTCTTAATCTCAGTGGAGATATTTACGGAAAACAGCTACCTACGCAGCCTGTTCATGTCGTTCCTAAATGAGCTTTTATCTCTCTCCCCTCACCACAAATCAGATTCTTCTGAGGAGTTCCCAGTACATTATCCTTTCCCCTGTGTAATTACCTTAACAAGCTCCAGCTGTTTTTATTCTCAGAAGGTTTACTCCCTGATATACAGCTGCCTACCCCCTTCGTAAGTGCAGGTCCTAAATGAGCTTTTTTCTCTGTTCCCTCACCACAATCCAGATTATTTTGGGGAGGTACCAGTACTGTAACCATACCAGGAAGTACTTAATTTATTAAGCTACTGCTTTTCTTAATCTCAGTGGAGATATTTACTGATAAACAGCTACCTACGCAGCATGTTCATGTCGTTCCTAAATGAGCTTTTATCTCTCTCCCCTCACCACAAATCAGATTCTTCTGAGGATTTCCCAGTTAATTATCCTTTCCCCTGTGTAATTACCTTAACAAGCTCCAGCTGTTTTTATTCTCAGAAGGTTTACTCCCTGATATACAGCTGCCTACCCCCTTCGTAAGTGCAGGTCCTAAATGAGCTTTTTTCTCTGTTCCCTCACCACAATCCAGATTCTTTTGGGGAGTTACCAGTACAGTAACCATACCAGGAAGTACTTAATTTATTAAGCTACTGCTTTTCTTAATCTCAGTGGAGATATTTACTGATAAACAGCTACCTACGCAGCATGTTCATGTCGTTCCTAAATGAGCTTTTATCTCTCTCCCCTCACCACAAATCAGATTCTTCTGAGGAGTTCCCAGTACATTATCATTTCCCCTGTGTAATTACCTTAACAAGCTCCAGATGTTTTTATTCTCAGAAGGTTTACTCCCTGATATACAGCTGCCTACCCCCTTCGTAAGTGCAGGTCCTAAATGAGCTTTTTTCTCTGTACCTTCACCACAATCCAGATTCTATTGGGGAGTTACCAGTACAGTAACCATACCAGGAAGTACTTAATTTATTAAGATACTGCTTTTCTTAATCTCAGTGGAGATATTTACTGATAAACAGCTTCCTACGCAGCATGTCAATGTCGAACCTAAATGAGCTTTTATCTCTCTCCCCTCACCATGAATCAGATTCTTCTAAGGAGTTCCCAGTACATTATCCTTTCCCCTGTGTAATTACCTTAACAAGCTCCAGCTGTTTTTATTCTCAGAAGGTTTACTCCCTGATATACAGCTGCCTACCCGTTTCGTAAGTGCAGGTCCTAAATGAGCTTTTTTCTCTGTTCCCTCACCACAATCCAGATTCTTTTGGGGAGTTACCAGTACAGTAACCATACCAGGAAGTACTTAATTTATTAAGCTACTGCTTTTCTTAATCTCTATGGAGATATTTACTGATAAACAGCTACCTACACAGCATGTTCATGTCGTTCCTAAATGAGCTTTTATCTCGCTCCCCTCACCACAAATCAGATTCTTCTGAGCAGTTCCCAGTACATTATCCTTTCCCCTGTGTAATTACCTTAACAAGCTCCAGCTGTTTTTATTCTCAGAAGGTTTACTCCCTGATACACAGCTGCCTACCCCCTTCGTAAGTGCAGGTCTTATATGAGCTTTTTTCTCTGTTCCCTCACCACAATCCAGATTCTTTTGGGGAGTTACCAGTACAGTAACCATACCAGGAAGTACTTAATTTATTAAGCTACTGCTTTTCTTAATCTCAGTGGAGATATTTACGGAAAACAGCTACCTACGCAGCCTGTTCATGTCGTTCCTAAATGAGCTTTTATCTCTCTCCCCTCACCACAAATCAGATTCTTCTGAGGAGTTCCCAGTACATTATCCTTTCCCCTGTGTAATTACCTTAACAAGCTCCAGCTGTTTTTATTCTCAGAAGGTTTACTCCCTGATATACAGCTGCCTACCCCCTTCGTCAGTGCAGGTCCTAAATGAGCTTTTTTCTCTGTTCCCTCACCACAATCCAGATTATTTTGGGGAGGTACCAGTACTGTAACCATACCAGGAAGTACTTAATTTATTAAACTACTGCTTTTCTTAATCTCAGTGGAGATATTTACTGATAAACAGCTACCTACGCAGCATGTTCATGTCGTTCCTAAATGAGCTTTTATCTCTCTCCCCTCACCACAAATCAGATTCTTCTGAGGATTTCCCTGTACATTATCCTTTCCCCTGTGTAATTACCTTAACAAGCTCCAGCTGTTTTTATTCTCAGAAGGTTTACTCCCTGAAATACAGCTGCCTACCCCCTTCGTAAGTGCAGGTCCTAAATGAGCTTTTTTCTCTGTTCCCTCACCACAATCCAGATTCTTTGGGGAGTTACCAGTACAGTAACCATACCAGGAATTACTTAATTTATTAAGCTACTGCTTTTCTTAATCTCAGTGGAGATATTTACTGATAAACAGCTACCTACGCAGCATGTTCATGTCGTTCCTAAATGAGCTTTTATCTCTCTCCCCTCACCACAAATCAGATTCTTCTGAGGAGTTCCCAGTACATTATCATTTCCCCTGTGTAATTACCTTAACAAGCTCCAGATGTTTTTATTCTCAGAAGGTTTACTCCCTGATATACAGCTGCCTACCCCCTTCGTAAGTGCAGGTCCTAAATGAGCTTTTTTCTCTGTACCTTCACCACAATCCAGATTCTATTGGGGAGTTACCAGTACAGTAACCATACCAGGAAGTACTTAATTTATTAAGATACTGCTTTTCTTAATCTCAGTGGAGATATTTACTGATAAACAGCTTCCTACGCAGCATGTCAATGTCGAACCTAAATGAGCTTTTATCTCTCTCCCCTCACCATGAATCAGATTCTTCTGAGGAGTTCCCAGTACATTATCCTTTCCCCTGTGTAATTACCTTAACAAGCTCCAGCTGTTTTTATTCTCAGAAGGTTTACTCCCTGATATACAGCTGCCTACCCGTTTCGTAAGTGCAGGTCCTAAATGAGCTTTTTTCTCTGTTCCCTCACCACAATCCAGATTCTTTTGGGGAGTTACCAGTACAGTAACCATACCAGGAAGTACTTAATTTATTAAGCTACTGCTTTTCTTAATCTCTGTGGAGATATTTACTGATAAACAGCTACCTACACAGCATGTTCATGTCGTTCCTAAATGAGCTTTTGTCTCGCTCCCCTCACCACAAATCAGATTCTTCTGAGCAGTTCCCAGTACATTATCCTTTCCCCTGTGTAATTACCTTAACAAGCTCCAGCTGTTTTTATTCTCAGAAGGTTTACTCCCTGATACACAGCTGCCTACCCCCTTCGTAAGTGCAGGTCTTATATGAGCTTTTTTCTCTGTTCCCTCACCACAATCCAGATTCTTTTGGGGAGTTACCAGTACAGTAACCATACCAGGAAGTACTTAATTTATTAAGCTACTGCTTTTCTTAATCTCAGTGGAGATATTTACTGATAAACAGCTACCTAAGCAGCATGTTCATGCCGTTCCTAAATGAGCTTTTATCTCTCTCCCCTCAGCACAAATCAGATTCTTCTGAGGAGTTCCCAGTACATTATCCTTTCCCGTGTGTAATTACCTTAACAAGCTCCAGCTGTATTTATTCTCAGAAGGTTTACTCCCTGATATACAGCTGCCTACCCCCTTCGTAAGTGCAGGTCCTAAATGAGCTTTTTTCTCTGTTCCCTCACCACAATCCAGATTCTTTTGGGGAGTTACCAGTACAGTAACCATACCAGGAAGTACTTAATTTATTAAGCTACTGCTTTTCTTAATCTCAGTGGAGATATTTAGTGATAAACAGCTACCTACGCAGCATGTTCATGTCGTTCCTAAATGAGCTTTTATCTCTCTCCCCTCACCACAAATCAGATTCTTCTGAGGAGTTCCCAGTACATTATCCTTTCCCCTGTGTAATTACCTTAACAAGCTCCAGCTGTTTTTATTCTCAGAAGGTTTACTCCCTGATATACAGCTGCCTACCCCCTTCGTAAGTGCAGGTCCTAAATGAGCTTTTTTCTCTGTTCCCTCACCTCAATCCAGATTCTTTTGGAGAGTGACCAGTACAGTAACCATACCAGGAAGTACTTAATTTATTTAGCTACTGCTTTTCTTAATCTCAATGGAGATATTTACTGATAAACAGCTACGTACGCAGCATGTTCATGTCGTTCCTAAATGAGCTTTTATCTCTCTCCCCTCACCACAAATCAGATTTCTGAGGAGTTCCCAGTACATTATCGTTTACCCTGTGTAATTACCTTAACAAGCTCCAGCTGTTTTTATTCTCAGAAGGTTTACTCCCTGATATACTGTGGCCTACCCCCTTCGTAAGTGCAGGTCCTAAATGAGCTTTTTTCTCTGTTCCCTCACCACAATCCAGATTCTTTTGGGGAGTTACCAGTACAGTAACCATACCAGCAAGAACTTAATTTATTAAGCTACTGCTTTTCTTAATCTCAGTGGAGATATTTACTGATAAACAGCTACGTAGGCAGCATGTTCATGTCACTAATAAATGAGCTTTTATCTCTCTCCCCTCACCACAAATCAGATTCTTCTGAGGAGTTCCCAGTACATTATCCTTTCCCCTGTCTGATTACCTTAACAAGCTCCAGCTGTTTTTATTCTCATAAGGTTTACTCCCTGGTATACAGCTGCCTACCCCCTTCGTAAGTGCAGGTCCTAAATGAGCTTTTTTCTCTGTTCCCTCACCACAATCCAGATTCTTTTGGGGAGTTACCAGTACAGTAACCATACCAGGAAGTACTTAATTTATTAAGCTACTGCTTTTCTTAATCTCAGTGGAGATATTTACTGATAAACAGCTACCTATGCAGCAATTTCATGTCCTTCTTTAATGAGCTTTTATCTCTCGCCCCTCACCACAAATCAGATTCTTCTGAATAGTTCCCAGTGCATTATCCTTTCCCCTGTGTAATTACCTTAACAAGCTCAAGCTGTTTTTATTCTCAGAAGGTTTACTCCCTGATATACAGCTGCCTACCCCCTTCGTAAGTGCAGGTCCTAAATGAGCTTTTTTCTCTGTTCCCTCACCACAATCCAGATTCTTTTGGGGAGTTATCAGTACAGTAACCATACCAGGAGGTACTTAATTTATGAAGCTACTGCTTTTCTTAATCTCAGTGGAGATATTTACTGATAAACAGCTATGTACGCAGCATGTTCATGTCGTTCCTAAATGAGCTTTTATCTCTCTCCCCTCACCACAAATCAGATTCTTCTGAGGAGTTCCCAGTACATTATCGTTTCCCCTGTGTAATTACCTTAACAAGCTCCAGCTGTTTTTATTCTGAGAAGGTTTACTCCCTGATATACTGTGGCCTACCCCCTTCATAAGTGCAGGTCCTAAATGAGCTTTTTTCTCTGTTCCCTCACCACAATCCAGATTCTTTTGGGGAGTTATCAGTACAGTAACCATACCAGGAAGTACTTAATTTATTAAGCTACTGCTTTTCTTAATCTCAGTGGAGATATTTACTGATAAACAGCTACCTACGCAGCATGTTAATGTCGTTCCTAAATGAGCTTTTATCTCTCTCCCCTCACCACAAATCAGATTCTTCTGAGGAGTTCCCAGTACATTATCCTTTCCCCTGTGTAATTACCTTAACAAGCTCCAGCTGTTTTTATTCTCAGAAGGTTTACTCCCTGATATACAGCTGCCTACCCCCTTCGTAAGTGCAGGTCCTAAATGAGCTTTTTTCTCTGTTCCCTCACCACAATCCAGATTCATTTGGGGAGGTACCAGTACAGTAACCATACCAGGAAGTACTTAATTTATTAAGCTACTGCTTTTCTTAATCTCAGTGGAGATATTTACTGATAAACTGCTACCTACGCAGCATGTTCATGTCGTTCCTAAATGAGCTTTTTTCTCGCTCCCCTCACCACAAATCAGATTCTTCTGAGGAGTTCCCAGTACATTATCCTTTCCCCTGTGTAATTACCTTAATAAGCTCCAGCTGTTTTTATTCTCAGAAGGTTTACTCCCTGATATACTGCTGCCTACCCCCTTCGTAAGTACAGGTCCTAAATGAGCTTTTTTCTCTGTTCCCTCACCACAATCCAGATTCTTTTGGGGAGTTACCAGTACAGTAAACATACCAGGAAGTACTCAATTTATTAAGCTACTGCTTTTCTTAATCTCAGTGGAGATATTTACTGATAAACAGCTACCTACGCAGCATGTTCATGTCGTTCCTAAATGAGCTTTTATCTCTCTCCCCTCACCACAAATCAGATTCTTCTGAGGAGTTCCCAGTACATTATCCTTTCCCCTGTGTAATTACCTTAACAAGCTCCAGCTGTTTTTATTCTCAGAAGATTTACTCCCTGATATACAGCTGCCTACCCCCTTCGTAAGTCCAGGTCCTAAATGAGCTTTTTTCTCTGTTCCCTCACCACAATCCAGATTCTTTTGGGGAGTTACCAGTACAGTAACCATACCAGGAAGTACTTAATTCATTAAGCTACTGCTTTTCTTAATCTCAGTGGAGATATTTACTGATAAACAGCTACCTACGCAGCATGTTCGTATCGTTCATAAATGAGCATTTATCTCTCTCCCCTCACCACAAATCAGATTCTTCTGAGGATTTCCCGGTACATTATCCTTTCCCGTGTGTAATTACCTTAACAAGCTCCAGCTGTTTTTATTCTCCGAAGGTTTACTCCCTGATATACAGCTGCCTACCCCCTTCGTAAGTGCAGGACTTAAATGAGCTTTTTTCTCTGTTCCCTCACCACAATCCAGTTTCTTTTGGGGAGGTACCAGTACAGTAACCATACCAGGAAGTACTTAATTCATTAAGCTACTGCTTTTCTTAATCTCAGTGGAGATATTTACTGAGAAACAGCTACCTACGCAGCATGTTCATGTCGTTCCTAAATGAGCTTTTATCTCTCTCCCCTCACCACAAATCAGATTCTTCTGAGGAGTTCACAGTACATTATCCTTTCCCCTGTGTAATTACCTTAACAAGCTCCAGCTGTTTTTATTCTCAGAAGGTTTACTCCCTGATATACAGCTGCCTACCCCCTTCGTAAGTGCAGGTCCTAAATGAGCTTTTTTCTCTGTTCCCTCACCACAATCCAGATTCTTTTGGGGAGTTACCAGTACAGTAACCATACCAGGAAGTACTTAATTTATTAAGCTACTGCTTTTCTTAATCTCAGTGGAGATATTTACTGATAAACAGCTACCTACGCAGCATGTTCATGTCGTTCCTAAATGAGCTTTTATCTCTCTCCCCTCACCACAAATCAGATTCTTCTGAGGAGTTCCCAGTACATTATCCTTTCCCCTGTGTAATTACCTTAACAAGCTCCAGCTGTTTTTCTTCTCAGAACGTTTACTCCCTGATATACAGCTGCCTACCCCCTTCGTAAGTGAGGTCCTAAATGAGCTTTTTTCTCTGTTCCCTCACCACAATCCAGATTCTTTTGGGGAGTTACCAGTACAGTAATCATACCAGGAAGTACTTAATTTATTAAGCTACTGCTTTTCTTAATCTCAGTGGAGATATTTACTGAAAAACAGCTACCTACGCAGCATGTTCATGTCGTTCCTAAATGAGCTTTTATCTCTCTCCCCTCACCACAAATCAGATTCTTCTGAGGAGTTCCCAGTACATTATCCTTTCCCCTGTGTAATTACCTTAACAAGCTCCAGCTGTTTTTATTCTCAGAAGGTTTACTCCCTGATATACAGCTGCCTACCCCCTTCGTAAGTGCAGGTCCTAAATGAGCTTTTTTCTCTGTTCCCTCACCACAATCCAGATTCTTTTGGGGAGTTACCAGTACAGGAACCATACCAGGAAGTACTTAATTTATTAAGCTACTGCTTTTCTTAATCTCAGTGGAGATATTTACTGATAAACAGCTACCTACGCAGCATGTTCATGTCGTTCATAAATGAGCTTTTATCTCTCTCCCCTCACCACAAATCAGATTCCTCTGAGGAGTTCCCAGTACATTATCCTTTCCCATGTGTAATTACCTTAACAAGCTCCAGCTGTTTTTATTCTCAGTAGGCTTACTCCCTGATAAACAGCTGCCTACCCCCTTCGTAAGTGCAGGTATAAAATGAGCTTTTTTCTCTGTTCCCTCACCACAATCCAGATTCTTTTGGGGAGTTTCCAGTACAGTAACCATACCAGGATGTACTTCATTTATTGAGCTACTGCTTTTCCTAATCTCAGTGGAGATATTTACTGATAAACAGCTACCTACGCAGCATGTTCATGTCGTTCCTAAAGGAGCTTTTATCTCTCTCCCCTCATCACAATTCAGATTCTTCTGAGGAGTTCCCAGTACATTATCCTTTCCCCTGTGTAATTACCTAAACAAGCTCCAGCTGTTTTTATTCTCAGAAATTTTACTCCCTGATATACTGCTGCCTAGCAGCTTCGTAAGTGCAGGTCCTAAATGAGCTTTTTTCTCTGTTCCCTCACCACAATCCAGATTCTTTTGGGGAGTTACCAGTACAGTAACCATACCAGAAAGTACTTTATTTATTAAGCTACTGCTTTTCTTAATCTCAGTGGAGATATTTACTGATAAACAGCTAAGTACGCAGCATGTTCATGTCGTTCCTAAATGAGCTTTTATCTCTCTCCCCTCACCACAAATCAGATTGTTCTGAGGAGTTCCCAGTACAGTATCCTTTCCCCTGTGTAATTACCTTAACAAGCTCCAGCTGTTTTTATTCTCAGAATGTTTACTCCCTGATATACAGCTGCCTACCCCCTTCGTAAGTGCAGGTCCTAAATGAGCTTTTTTCTCTGTTCCCTCACCACAATCCAGATTCTTTTGGGGAGTTACCAGTACAGTAACCATACCAGGAAGTACTTAATTTATTAAGCTACTGCTTTTCTTAATCTCAGTGGAGATATTTACTGATAAACAGCTACCTACGCAGCATGTTCATGTCGTTCCTAAATGAGCTTTTATCTCTCTCCCCTCACCATAAATCAGATTCTTCTGAGGAGTTCCCAGTACATTATCCTTTCCCCTGTGTAATTACCTTAACAAGCTCCAGCTGTTTTTATTCTCAGAAGGTTTACTCCCTGATATACAGCTGCCTACCCCCTTCGTAAGTGCAGGTCCTAAATGAGCTTTTTTCTCTGTTCCCTCACCACAATCCAGATTCTTTTGGGGAGTTTCCAGTAGAGTAACCATACCAGGAAGTACTTAATTTATTAAGATACTGCTTTTCTTAATCTCAGTGGAGATATTTACTGATAAACAGCTACCTACGCAGCATGTTCATGTCGTTCCTAAAGGAGCTTTTATCTCTCTCCCCTCACCACAAATCAGATTCTTCTGAGGAGTTCCCAGTATATTATCCTTTCCCCTGTGTAATTACCTAAACAAGCTCCAGCTGTTTTTATTCTCAGAAGATTTACTCCCTGATATACAGCTGCCTAGCCCCTTCGTAAGTGCAGGTCCTAAATGAGCTTTTTTCTCTGTTCCCTCACCACAATCCAGATTCTTTTGGGGAGTTACCAGTACAGTAACAATACCAGGAAGTACTTAATTCATTAAGATACTGCTTTTCTTAATCTCAGTGGAGATATTTACTGATAAACAGCTACCTACGCAGCATGTTCATATCGTTCCTAAATGAGCTTTTATCTCTCTCCCCTCACCACAAATCAGATTCTTCTGAGGAGTTTCCGGTACATTATCCTTTCCCCTGTGTAATTACCTTAACAAGCTCCAGCTGTTTTTATTCTCCGAAGGTTTACTCCCTGATATACAGCTGCCTACCCCTTCGTAAGTGCAGGTCCTAAATGAGCTTTTTTCTCTGTTCCCTCACTACAATCCAGATTCCTTTGGGGAGTTACCAGTACAGTAACCATACCAGGAAGTACTCAATTTATTAAGCTACTGCTTTTCTTAATCTCAGTGGAGATATTTACTGATAAACAGCTATCTATGCAGCATGTTCATGTCGTTCCTAAATGAGCTTTTATCTCTCTCCCCTCACCACAAATCAGATTCTTCTGAGGAGTTCCCAGTACATTATCCTTTCCCCTGTGTTATTACCTTAACAAGCTCCAGCTGTTTTTATTCTCAGAAGGTTTACTCCCTGATATACAGCTGCCTACCCCCTTCGTAAGTGAGGTCCTAAATGAGCTTTTTTCTCTGTTCCCTCACCACAATCCAGATTCTTTTGGGGAGTTACCAGTACAGTAATCATACCAGGAAGTACTTAATTTATTAAGCTACTGCTTTTCTTAATCTCAGTGGAGATATTTACTGAAAAACAGCTACCTACGCAGCATGTTCATGTCGTTCCTAAATGAGCTTTTATCTCTCTCCCCTCACCACAAATCAGATTCTTCTGAGGAGTTCCCAGTACATTATCCTTTCCCCTGTGTAATTACCTTAACAAGCTCCAGCTGTTTTTATTCTCAGAAGGTTTACTCCCTGATATACAGCTGCCTACCCCCTTCGTAAGTGCAGGTCCTAAATGAGCTTTTTTCTCTGTTCCCTCACCACAATCCAGATTCTTTTGGGGAGTTACCAGTACAGGAACCATACCAGGATGTACTTCATTTATTGAGCTACTGCTTTTCTTAATCTCAGTGGAGATATTTACTGATAAACAGCTACCTACGCAGCATGTTCATGTCGTTCATAAATGAGCTTTTATCTCTCTCCCCTCACCACAAATCAGATTCCTCTGAGGAGTTCCCAGTACATTATCCTTTCCCATGTGTAATTACCTTAACAAGCTCCAGCTGTTTTTATTCTCAGTAGGCTTACTCCCTGATAAACAGCTGCCTACCCCCTTCGTAAGTGCAGGTATAAAATGAGCTTTTTTCTCTGTTCCCTCACCACAATCCAGATTCTTTTGGGGAGTTTCCAGTACAGTAACCATACCAGGATGTACTTCATTTATTGAGCTACTGCTTTTCCTAATCTCAGTGGAGATATTTACTGATAAACAGCTACCTACGCAGCATGTTCATGTCGTTCCTAAAGGAGCTTTTATCTCTCTCCCCTCATCACAATTCAGATTCTTCTGAGGAGTTCCCAGTACATTATCCTTTCCCCTGTGTAATTACCTAAACAAGCTCCAGCTGTTTTTATTCTCAGAAATTTTACTCCCTGATATACTGCTGCCTAGCAGCTTCGTAAGTGCAGGTCCTAAATGAGCTTTTTTCTCTGTTCCCTCACCACAATCCAGATTCTTTTGGGGAGTTACCAGTACAGTAACCATACCAGAAAGTACTTTATTTATTAAGCTACTGCTTTTCTTAATCTCAGTGGAGATATTTACTGATAAACAGCTAAGTACGCAGCATGTTCATGTCGTTCCTAAATGAGCTTTTATCTCTCTCCCCTCACCACAAATCAGATTGTTCTGAGGAGTTCCCAGTACAGTATCCTTTCCCCTGTGTAATTACCTTAACAAGCTCCAGCTGTTTTTATTCTCAGAATGTTTACTCCCTGATATACAGCTGCCTACCCCCTTCGTAAGTGCAGGTCCTAAATGAGCTTTTTTCTCTGTTCCCTCACCACAATCCAGATTCTTTTGGGGAGTTACCAGTACAGTAACCATACCAGGAAGTACTTAATTTATTAAGCTACTGCTTTTCTTAATCTCAGTGGAGATATTTACTGATAAACAGCTACCTACGCAGCATGTTCATGTCGTTCCTAAATGAGCTTTTATCTCTCTCCCCTCACCATAAATCAGATTCTTCTGAGGAGTTCCCAGTACATTATCCTTTCCCCTGTGTAATTACCTTAACAAGCTCCAGCTGTTTTTATTCTCAGAAGGTTTACTCCCTGATATACAGCTGCCTACCCCCTTCGTAAGTGCAGGTCCTAAATGAGCTTTTTTCTCTGTTCCCTCACCACAATCCAGATTCTTTTGGGGAGTTTCCAGTAGAGTAACCATACCAGGAAGTACTTAATTTATTAAGATACTGCTTTTCTTAATCTCAGTGGAGATATTTACTGATAAACAGCTACCTACGCAGCATGTTCATGTCGTTCCTAAAGGAGCTTTTATCTCTCTCCCCTCACCACAAATCAGATTCTTCTGAGGAGTTCCCAGTATATTATCCTTTCCCCTGTGTAATTACCTAAACAAGCTCCAGCTGTTTTTATTCTCAGAAGATTTACTCCCTGATATACAGCTGCCTAGCCCCTTCGTAAGTGCAGGTCCTAAATGAGCTTTTTTCTCTGTTCCCTCACCACAATCCAGATTCTTTTGGGGAGTTACCAGTACAGTAACAATACCAGGAAGTACTTAATTCATTAAGATACTGCTTTTCTTAATCTCAGTGGAGATATTTACTGATAAACAGCTACCTACGCAGCATGTTCATATCGTTCCTAAATGAGCTTTTATCTCTCTCCCCTCACCACAAATCAGATTCTTCTGAGGAGTTTCCGGTACATTATCCTTTCCCCTGTGTAATTACCTTAACAAGCTCCAGCTGTTTTTATTCTCCGAAGGTTTACTCCCTGATATACAGCTGCCTACCCCTTCGTAAGTGCAGGTCCTAAATGAGCTTTTTTCTCTGTTCCCTCACTACAATCCAGATTCCTTTGGGGAGTTACCAGTACAGTAACCATACCAGGAAGTACTCAATTTATTAAGCTACTGCTTTTCTTAATCTCAGTGGAGATATTTACTGATAAACAGCTATCTACGCAGCATGTTCATGTCGTTCCTAAATGAGCTTTTATCTCTCTCCCCTCACCACAAATCAGATTCTTCTGAGGAGTTCCCAGTACATTATCCTTTCCCCTGTGTTATTACCTTAACAAGCTCCAGCTGTTTTTATTCTCAGAAGGTTTACTCCCTGATATACAGCTGCCTACCCCCTTCGTAAGTGAGGTCCTAAATGAGCTTTTTTCTCTGTTCCCTCACCACAATCCAGATTCATTTGGGGAGTTACCAATACAGTAATCATACCAGGAAGTACTTAGTTTATTAAGCTTCTGCTTTTCTTAATCTCAGTGGAGATATTTACTGATAAACAGCTACCTACGCAGCATGTTCATGTCGTTCCTAAAGGAGCTTTTATCTCTCTCCCCTCACCACAAATCAGATTCTTCTGAGGAGTTCCCAGTATATTATCCTTTCCCCTGTGTAATTACCTAAACAAGCTCCAGCTGTTTTTATACTCAGAAGATTTACTCCCTGATATACAGCTGCCTACCCCCTTCGTAAGTGCAGGTACTAAATGAGCTTTTTTCTCTGTTCCCTCACCACAATCCAGATTCTTTTGGGGAGGTACCAGTACAGTAACCATACCAGGAAGTACTTAATTTATTAATCTACTGCTTTCCTTAATCTCAGTGGAGATATTTACTGATAAACAGCTTCCTATGCAGCATTTTCATGTCGTTTCTAAATGAGCTTTTATCTCTCTCCCCTCACCACAAATCAGATTCTTCTGAGGAGTTCCCAGTACATTATCCTTTCCCCTGTGTAATTACCTTAACCAGCTCCAGCTGTTCTTATTCTCAGAATGTTTACTCCCTGATATACAACTGCCTACCCCCTTCGTAAGGTCAGGTCCTAAATGAGCTTTTTCTCTGTTCCCTCACCACAATCCAGATTCTTTTGCGGAGTTACCAGTACAGTAACCATACCAGGAAGTACTTAATTTATTAAGCTACTGCTTTTCTTAATCTCAGTGGAGATATTTACTGATAAACAGCTACCTACGCAGCATGTTCATGTCGTTCCTAAATGAGCTTTTATCTCTCTCCCCTCACCACAAATCAGATTCTTCTGAGGAGTTCCCAGTACATTATCCTTTCCCCTGTGTAATTACCTTAACAAGCTCCAGATGTTTTTATTCTCAGAAGGTTTACTCCCTGATATACAGCTGCCTACACCCTTCGTAAGTGCAGGTCCTCAATGAGCTTTTTTCTCTGTTCCCTCACCACAATCCAGATTCTTTTGGGGAGTAACCAGTATATTAACCATACCAGGAAGTACTTAATTTATTAAGCTACTGCTTTTCTTAATCTCAGTGGAGATATTTACTGATAAACAGCTACCTACGCAGCATGTTCATGTCGTTCCAAAAGGAGCTTTTATATCTCTGCCCTCACCACAACTCAGATTCTTCTGAGGAGTTCCCAGTACATTATCCTTTCCCCTGTGTAATTAACTTAACAAGCTCCAGCTGTTTTTATTCTCAGAAGATTTAGTCCCTGATATACAGCTGCCTACCCCCTTTGTAAGTGCAGGTCCTAAATGAGCTTTATTCTCTGGTCCCTCACCACAATCCAGAATCTATGGGGGAGTTACCAGTACAGTAACCATACCAGGAAGTACTTAATTTATTAAGCTACTGCTTTTCTTAATCTCAGTGGAGATATTTACTGATAAACAGCTACCTACGCAGCATGTTTATGTCGTTCCTAAATGAGCTTTTATCTCTCTCCCCTCACCACAAATCAGATTCTTCTGAGGAGGTCCCAGTACATTATCCTTTCCCCTGTGTAATTACCTTAACAAGCTCCAGCTGTTTTTATTCTCAGAAGGTTTACTCCCTGATATACAGCTGCCTACCCCCTTCGTAAGTGCAGGTAGTAAATGAGCTTTTTCTCTGTTCCCTCACCACAATCCAGATTCTATTGGGGAGTTACCAGTACAGTATCCATACCAGGAAGTACTTAATTTATTAAGCTCCTGCTTTTCTTAAAATCAGTGGAGATATTTACTGATAAACAGCTACGTATGCAGCATATTCATGTCGTTCCTAAATTAGATTTATCTCTCTCCCCTCACCACAAATCAGATTCTTCTGAGGAGTTCCCTGTACATTATCCTTTCCCCTGTGTAATTATCTTAAGAAGCTCCAGCTGTTTTTATTCACAGAAGTTTTACTCACTGATATACAGCTGCCTACAACCTTCGTAAATGCACGTCATAAACGACCTTTTTTCTCTGTTCCCTCACCACAATCCAGATTCTTTTGGGCAGTTACCAGTAGAGTAACCATACCAGGAAGTACTTAATTTATTAATCTACTGCTTTCCTTAATCTCAGTGGAGATATTTACTGAAAAACAGCTTCCTATGCAGCATTTTCATGTCGTTTCTAAATGAGCTTTTATCTCTCTCCCCTCACCACAAATCAGATTCTTCTGAGGAGTTTCCAGTACATTATCCTTTCCCCTGTGCAATTACCTTAACCAGCTCCAGCTGTTCTTATTCTCAGAATGTTTACTCCCTGATATACAACTGCCTACCCCCTTTGTAAGTGCAGGTCCTAAATGAGCTTTTTTCTCTGTTCCCTCACCACAATCCAGATTCTATTGGGGAGTTACCAGTACAGTAACCATACCAGGAAGTACTTAATTTATTAAGCTACTGCTTTTCTTAATCTCAGTGGAGATATTTACTGATAAACAGCTACCTACGCAGCATGTTCATGTGGTTCCTAAATGAGCTTTTATCTCTCTCCCCTCATCACACTCCAGATTCTTCTGAGGAGTTCCCAGTACATTATCCTTTCCCCTGTGTAATTACCTTAACAAGCTCCAGCTGTTTTTATTCTCCGAAGGTTTACTCCCTGATATACAGCTGCCTACCCCCTTCGTAAGTGCAGGTCCTAAATGAGCTTTTTTCTCTGTTCCCTCACCACAATCCAGATTCTTTTGGGGAGTTACCAGTACAGTAACCATACCAGGAAGGACTTAATTTATTAAGCTACTGCTTTTCTTAATCTCAGTGGAGATATTTACTGATAAACAGCTACCAAAGCAGCATGTTCATGTCGTTCCTAAATGAGCTTTTATCTCTCTCCCCTCACCACAAATCAGATTCTTCTGAGAAGTTCCCGGTACATTATCCTTTCCCCTGTGTAATTACCTTAACAAGCTCCAGCTGTTTTTATTCTCAGAAGGTTTACTCCCTGATATACAGCTGCCTACCCCCTTCTTAAGTGCAGGTCATAAATGAGCTTTTTTCTCTGTTCCCTCAACACAATCAAGATTCTTTTGGGGAGTTACCAGTACAGTATCCATACCAGGAAGTACTTAATTTATTAAGCTACTGCTTTTCTTAATCTCAGTGGAGATAATTACTGATAAACAGCTACCTACGCAGCATGTTCATGTCGTTCCTAAATGAGCTTTTATCTCTCTCCCCTCACCACAAATCAGATTCTTCTATGGAGTTCCCAGTACATTATCCTTTCCCCCGAGTATTTACCTTACCAAGCTCCAGCTGTTTTTATTCTCAGAGGGTTTACTCCCTGATATACAGCTGCCTACCCCCTTCGTAAGTGCAGGTAATATATGAGCTTTTTTCTCTGTTCCCTCACCACAATCCAGATTCTTTTGGGGAGTTACCAGTACAGTACCCATACCAGGAAGTACTTAATTTATTAAGCTACTGTTTTTCTTAATCTCAGTGGAGATATTTACTGATAAACAGCTACCTACGCAGCATGTTCATGTCGTTCCTAAATGAGCTTTTGTCTCTCTCCACTCACGACATATCAGATTCTTCTGAGAAGTGTCCAGTACATTATCCTTTCCCCTGTGTAATTACCTTAACAAGCTCCAGCTGTTTTTATTCTCAGAAGGTTTACTCCCTGATATACAGCTGCCTCCCCCCTTCGTAAGTGCAGGTCCAAAATGAGCTTTTTTCTCTGTTCCCTCACCACAATCCAGATTCTTTGGGGGAGTTACCAGTACAGTAACCATACCAGGAAGTACTTAATTTATTAAGCTACTGTTTTTCTTAATCTCAGTGGAGATATTTACTGATAAACAGCTACCTACGCAGCATGTTCATGTCGTTCCTAAATGAGCTTTTGTCTCTCTCCACTCACGACATATCAGATTCTTCTGAGAAGTGTCCAGTACATTATCCTTTCCCCTGTGTAATTACCTTAACAAGCTCCAGCTGTTTTTATTCTCAGAAGGTTTACTCCCTGATATACAGCTGCCTCCCCCCTTCGTAAGTGCAGGTCCAAAATGAGCTTTTTTCTCTGTTCCCTCACCACAATCCAGATTCTTTTGGGGAGTTACCAGTACAGTAACCATACCAGGAAGTACTTAATTTATTAAGCTACTGCTTTTCTTATTCTCAGTGGAGATATTTACTGATAAACAGCTACCTACGCAGCATGTTCATGTCGTTCCTAAATGAGCTTTTATCTCTCTCCCCTCACCACAAATCAGATTGTTCTGAGGAGTTCCCAGTACATTATCCTTTCCCCTGTGTAATTACCTTAACAAGCTCCAGCTGTTTTTATTCTCAGAAGGTTTACTCCCTGATATATAGCTGCCTACCCCCTTCGTAAGTGCAGGTCCTAAATGAGCTTTTTTCTCTGTTCCCTCACCACAATCCAAATTCTTTTGGGGAGTTACCAGTACAGTAACCATACCAGGAAGTACTTAATTTATTAAGCTACTGCTTTTCTTAATCTCAGTGGAGATATTTACTGATAAACAGCTACCTACGCAGCACGTTCATGTCGTTCCTAAATGAGCTTTTTTCTCTCTCCCCTCACCACAAATCAGATTCTTCTGAGGAGTTCCCAGTACATTATCCTTTCCCCTGTGTAATTACCTTAACAAGCTCCAGCTGTTTCTATTCTCAGAAGGTTTACTAACTGATATACAGCTGCCTACCCCCTTCGTAAGTGCAGGTCCTAAATGAGCTTTTTTCTCTGTTCCCTCACCACAATCCAGATTCTTTTGGGGAGTTACCAGTACAGTAACCATAGCAGCAAGTACTTAATTTATTAAGCTACTGCTTTTCTTAATCTCAGTGGAGATATTTACTGATAAACAGCTACCTACGCAGCATTTTCATGTCGTTCCTAAATGAGCTTTTATCTCTCTCCCCTCACCACAAATCAGATTCTGCTGAGGAGTTCCCAGTACATTATCCTTTCCCCTGTGTAATTACCTTAACAAGCTCCAGCTGTTTTTATTCTCAGAAGGTTTACTCCCTGATATACAGCTGCCTATCCCCTTCGTAAGTGCAGGTCCTAAATGAGCTTTTTTCTCTGTTCCCTCACCACAATCCAGATTCTTTTGGGGAGGTACTAGTACAGTAACCATACCAGGAAGTACTTAATTTATTAAGCTACTGCTTTTCTTAATCTCAGTGGAGATATTTACTGATAAACAGCTACCTACGAAGCATGATCATGTCGTTCCTAAATGAGCTTTTATCTCTCTCCCCTCACCACAAATCAGATTGTTCTGAGGAGTTCCCAGTACATTATCCTTTCCCCTGTGTAATTACCTTAACAAGCTCCAGCTGTTTTTATTCTCAGAAGGTTTACTCCCTGATATACAGCTGCCTACCACCTTTGTAAGTGCAGGTCCTAAATGTGCTTTTTCCTCTGTTTCCTCACCACAATCCAGATTCTTTTGGGGAGTTACCAGTACAGTAATCATACCAGGAAGTACTTAATTTATTAAGCTACTGCTTTTCTTAATCTCAGTGGAGATATTTACTGATAAACAGCTACCTACGCAGCATCTTCATGTCTTTCCTAAATGAGCTTTTATCTCTCTCCCCTCACCACAAATCAGATTCTTCTGAGGAGTTCCCAGTACATTATGCCTTCCCCTGTGTAATTACCTTAACAAGCTCCAGCTGTTTTTATTCTCAGAAGGTTTACTCCCTGATATACAACTGCCTACCCCCTTCGTAAGTGCAGGTCCTAAATGAGCTTTTTTCTCTGTTCCCTCACCACAATCCAGATTTTTTTGGGGAGTTACCAGTACAGTAACCATACCAGGAAGTACTTAATTTATTAAGCTACTGCTTTTCTTAATCTCAGTGGAGATATTTACTGATAAACAGCTACCTACGCAGCATGTTCATGTCGTTCCTAAATGAGCTTTTATCTCTCTCCCCTCACCACAATTCAGATTCTTCTGAGGAGTTCGCAGTACATTATCCTTTCCCCTGTGTAATGACCTTAACAAGTTCCAGCTGTCTTTATTCTCAGAAGGTTTACTCCCTGATATACAGCTGCCTACCCCCTTCGTAAGTGCAGGTCCTAAATGAGCTTTTTTCTCTTTTCCCTCACCACAATCCAGATTCTTTTGGGGAGTTACCAGTACAGTAACCATACCAGGAAGTACTTAATTTATTAAGCTACTGCTTTTCTTAATCTCAGTGGAGATATTTACTGATAAACAGCTACCTACGCAGCATGTTCATGTCGTTCCTAAATGAGCTTTTATCTCTCTCCCCTCACCACAAATCAGATTCTTCTGAGGAGTTCCCAGTACATTATCCTTTCCCCTGTGTAATTACCTTAACAAGCTCCAGCTGTTTTTATTCTCAGAAGGTTTACTCCCTGATATAAAGCTGCCTACCCCCTTCGTAAGTGTAGGTCCTAAATGAGCTTTTTTCTCTGTTCCCTCACGAAAATCCAGATTCTTTTGGGGAGTTACCAGTACAGTAACCATACCAGGAAGTACTTAATTTATTAAGATACTGCTTGTCTTAATCTCAGTGGAGATATTTACTGATAAACAGCTACCTACGCAGCATTTTCATGTCGTTCCTAAATGAGCTTTTATCTCTCTCCCCTCACCACAAATCAGATTCTTCTGAGGAGTTCCCAGTACATTATCCTTTCCCCTGTGTAATTACCTTAACAAGCTCCAGCTGTTTTTATTCTCAGAAGGTTTACTCCCTGATATACAGCTGCCTATCCCCTTCGTAAGTGCAGGTCATAAATGAGCTTTTTTCTCTGTTCCCTCACCACAATCCAGATTCTTTTGGGGAGGTACCAGTACAGTAACCATACCAGGAAGTGCTTAATTTATTAAGCTACTGCTTTTCTTAATCTCAGTGGAGATATTTACTGATAAACAGCTACCTACGCAGCATGTTCATGTAGTTCCTAAATGAGCTTTTATCTCTCTCCACTCACCACAAATCAGATTCTTCTGAGGAGTTCCCAGTACATTATCCTTTCCCCTGTGTAATTACCTTAACAAGCTCCAGCTGTTTTTATTCTCAGAAGGTTCACTCCCTGATATACAGCTGCGTACCCCCTTCGTAAGTGCAGGTCCTAAATGTGCTTTTTCCTCTGTTCCCTCACCACAATCCAGATTCTTTTGGGGAGTTACCAGTACAGTAATCATACCAGGAAGTACTTAATTTATTAAGCTACTGCTTTTCTTAATCTCAGTGGAGACATTTACTGATAAACAGCTACCTACGCAGCATGTTCATGTCGTTCCTAAATGAGCTTTTATCTCTCTCCCCTCACCACAAATCAGATTTTTCTGAATTGTTCCCAGTACATTATCCTTTCCCCTGTGTAATTACCTTAACAAGCTCCAGCTGTTTTTTGTCTCAGAAGGTTTACTCCCTGATATACAGCTGCCTACCCCCTTCGTAAGTGAGGTCCTAAATGAGCTTTTTTCTCTGTTCCCTCACCACAATCCAGATTCTTTTGGGGAGTTACCAATACAGTAATCATACCAGGAAGTACTTAGTTTATTAAGCTTCTGCTTTTCTTAATCTCAGTGGAGATATTTACTGATAAACAGCTACCTACGCAGCATGTTCATGTCGTTCCTAAAGGAGCTTTTATCTCTCTCCCCTCACCACAAATCAGATTCTTCTGAGGAGTTCCCAGTATATTATCCTTTCCCCTGTGTAATTACCTAAACAAGCTCCAGCTGTTTTTATACTCAGAAGATTTACTCCCTGATATACAGCTGCCTACCCCCTTCGTAAGTGCAGGTACTGAATGAGCTTTTTTCTCTGTTCCCTCACCACAATCCAGATTCTTTTGGGGAGGTACCAGTACAGTAACCATACCAGGAAGGACTTAATTTATTAATCTACTGCTTTCCTTAATCTCAGTGGAGATATTTACTGATAAACAGCTTCCTATGCAGCATTTTCATGTCGTTTCTAAATGAGCTTTTATCTCTCTCCCCTCACCACAAATCAGATTGTTCTGAGGAGTTCCCAGTACATTATCCTTTCCCCTGTGTAATTACCTTAACCAGCTCCAGCTGTTCTTATTCTCAGAATGTTTACTCCCTGATATACAACTGCCTACCCCCTTCGTAAGGTCAGGTCCTAAATGAGCTTTTTCTCTGTTCCCTCACCACAATCCAGATTCTTTTGCGGAGTTACCAGTACAGTAACCATACCAGGAAGTACTTAATTTATTAAGCTACTGCTTTTCTTAATCTCAGTGGAGATATTTACTGATAAACAGCTACCTACGCAGCATGTTCATGTCGTTCCTAAATGAGCTTTTATCTCTCTCCCCTCACCACAAATCAGATTCTTCTGAGGAGTTCCCAGTACATTATCCTTTCCCCTGTGTAATTACCTTAACAAGCTCCAGATGTTTTTATTCTCAGAAGGTTTACTCCCTGATATACAGCTGCCTACCCCCTTCGTAAGTGCAGGTCCTCAATGAGCTTTTTTCTCTGTTCCCTCACCACAATCCAGATTCTTTTGGGGAGTAACCAGTATATTAACCATACCAGGAAGTACTTAATTTATTAAGCTACTGCTTTTCTTAATCTCAGTGGAGATATTTACTGATAAACAGCTACCTACGCAGCATGTTCATGTCGTTCCAAAAGGAGCTTTTATATCTCTGCCCTCACCACAACTCAGATTCTTCTGAGGAGTTCCCAGTACATTATCCTTTCCCCTGTGTAATTAACTTAACAAGCTCCAGCTGTTTTTATTCTCAGAAGATTTAGTCCCTGATATACAGCTGCCTACCCCCTTTGTAAGTGCAGGTCCTAAATGAGCTTTATTCTCTGGTCCCTCACCACAATCCAGATTCTATGGGGGAGTTACCAGTACAGTAACCATACCAGGAAGTACTTAATTTATTAAGCTACTGCTTTTCTTAATCTCAGTGGAGATATTTACTGATAAACAGCTACCTACGCAGCATGTTTATGTCGTTCCTAAATGAGCTTTTATCTCTCTCCCCTCACCACAAATCAGATTCTTCTGAGGAGTTCCCAGTACATTATCCTTTCCCGCGTGTAATTACCTTAACCAGCTTCAGCTGTTTTTATTCTCAGAAGGTTTACTCCCTGATATAAAGCTGCCTACCCCCTTCGTATGTGCAGGTCTAAAATGAGCTTTTTTCTCTGTTCCCTCACCACAATCCAGATTCTTTTGGGGAGTTACCAGTACAGTAACCATACCAGGAAGTACTTAATTTATTAAGCTACTGCTTTTCTTAATCTCAGTGGAGATATTTACTGATAAACAGCTACCTACGCAGCATGTTCATGTCGTTCCTAAATGAGCTTTTATCTCTGTTCCCTCACCACAAATCAGATTTTTCTGAGGAGGTCCCAGTACATTATCCTTTCCCCTGTGTAATTACCTTAACAAGCTCCAGCTGTTTTTATTCTCAGAAGGTTTACTCCCTGATATACAGCTGCCTACCCCCTTCGTAAGTGCAGGTAGTAAATGAGCTTTTTCTCTGTTCCCTCACCACAATCCAGATTCTATTGGGGAGTTACCAGTACAGTATCCATACCAGGAAGTACTTAATTTATTAAGCTCCTGCTTTTCTTAAAATCAGTGGAGATATTTACTGATAAACAGCTACGTATGCAGCATATTCATGTCGTTCCTAAATTAGATTTATCTCTCTCCCCTCACCACAAATCAGATTCTTCTGAGGAGTTCCCTGTACATTATCCTTTCCCCTGTGTAATTATCTTAAGAAGCTCCAGCTGTTTTTATTCACAGAAGTTTTACTCACTGATATACAGCTGCCTACAACCTTCGTAAATGCACGTCATAAACGACCTTTTTTCTCTGTTCCCTCACCACAATCCAGATTATTTTGGGCAGTTACCAGTAGAGTAACCATACCAGGAAGTACTTAATTTATTAATCTACTGCTTTCCTTAATCTCAGTGGAGATATTTACTGAAAAACAGCTTCCTATGCAGCATTTTCATGTCGTTTCTAAATGAGCTTTTATCTCTCTCCCCTCACCACAAATCAGATTCTTCTGAGGAGTTTCCAGTACATTATCCTTACCCTGTGTAATTAACTTAACCAGCTCCAGCTGTTCTTATTCTCAGAATGTTTACTCCCTGATATACAACTGCCTACCCCCTTCGTAAGTGCAGGTCCTACATGAGCTTTTTTCTCTGTTCCCTCACCACAATCCAGATTCTATTGGGGAGTTACCAGTACAGTAACCATACCAGGAAGTACTTAATTTATTAAGCTACTGCTTTTCTTAATCTCAGTGGAGATATTTACTGATAAACAGCTACCTACTCAGCATGTTCATGTGGTTCCTAAATGAGCTTTTATCTCTCTCCCCTCATCACACACCAGATTCTTCTGAGGAGTTCCCAGTACATTATCCTTTCCCCTGTGTAATTACCTTAACAAGCTCCAGCTGTTTTTATTCTCCGAAGGTTTACTCCCTGATATACAGCTGCCTACCCCCTTCGTAAGTGCAGGTCCTAAATGAGCTTTTTTCTCTGTTCCCTCACCACAATCCAGATTCTTTTGGGGAGTTACCAGTACAGTAACCATACCAGGAAGGACTTAATTTATTAAGCTACTGCTTTTCTTAATCTCAGTGGAGATATTTACTGATAAACAGCTACCAAAGCAGCATGTTCATGTCGTTCCTAAATGAGCTTTTATCTCTCTCCCCTCACCACAAATCAGATTCTTCTGAGAAGTTCCCGGTACATTATCCTTTCCCCTGTGTAATTACCTTAACAAGCTCCAGCTGTTTTTATTCTCAGAAGGTTTACTCCCTGATATACAGCTGCCTACCCCCTTCTTAAGTGCAGGTCATAAATGAGCTTTTTTCTCTGTTCCCTCAACACAATCAAGATTCTTTTGGGGAGTTACCAGTACAGTATCCATACCAGGAAGTACTTAATTTATTAAGCTACTGCTTTTCTTAATCTCAGTGGAGATAATTACTGATAAACAGCTACCTACGCAGCATGTTCATGTCGTTCCTAAATGAGCTTTTATCTCTCTCCCCTCACCACAAATCAGATTCTTCTATGGAGTTCCCAGTACATTATCCTTTCCCCCGAGTATTTACCTTACCAAGCTCCAGCTGTTTTTATTTTCAGAGGGTTTACTCCCTGATATACAGCTGCCTACCCCCTTCGTAAGTGCAGGTAATATATGAGCTTTTTTCTCTGTTCCCTCACCACAATCCAGGTTCTTTTGGGGAGTTACCAGTACAGTACCCATACCAGGAAGTACTTAATTTATTAAGCTACTGTTTTTCTTAATCTCAGTGGAGATATTTACTGATAAACAGCTACCTACGCAGCATGTTCATGTCGTTCCTAAATGAGCTTTTGTCTCTCTCCACTCACGACATATCAGATTCTTCTGAGGAGTGTCCAGTACATTATCCTTTCCCCTGTGTAATTACCTTAACAAGCTCCAGCTGTTTTTATTCTCAGAAGGTTTACTCCCTGATATACAGCTGCCTCCCCCCTTCGTAAGTGCAGGTCCAAAATGAGCTTTTTTCTCTGTTCCCTCACCACAATCCAGATTCTTTTGGGGAGTTACCAGTACAGTAACCATACCAGGAAGTACTTAATTTATTAAGCTACTGCTTTTCTTATTCTCAGTGGAGATATTTACTGATAAACAGCTACCTACGCAGCATGTTCATGTCGTTCCTAAATGAGCTTTTATCTCTCTCCCCTCACCACAAATCAGATTGTTCTGAGGAGTTCCCAGTACATTATCCTTTCCCCTGTGTAATTACCTTAACAAGCTCCAGCTGTTTTTATTCTCAGAAGGTTTACTCCCTGATATATAGCTGTCTACCCCCTTCGTAAGTGCAGGTCCTAAATGAGCTTTTTTCTCTGTTCCCTCACCACAATCCAAATTCTTTTGGGGAGTTACCAGTACAGTAACCATACCAGGAAGTACTTAATTTATTAAGCTACTGCTTTTCTTAATCTCAGTGGAGATATTTACTGATAAACAGCTACCTACGCAGCACGTTCATGTCGTTCCTAAATGAGCTTTTTTCTCTCTCCCCTCACCACAAATCAGATTCTTCTGAGGAGTTCCCAGTACATTATCCTTTCCCCTGTGTAATTACCTTAACAAGCTCCAGCTGTTTCTATTCTCAGAAGGTTTACTAACTGATATACAGCTGCCTACCCCCTTCGTAAGTGCAGGTCCTAAATGAGCTTTTTTCTCTGTTCCCTCACCACAATCCAGATTCTTTTGGGGAGTTACCAGTACAGTAACCATAGCAGCAAGTACTTAATTTATTAAGCTACTCCTTTTCTTAATCTCAGTTTAGATATTTACTGATAAACAGCTACCTACGCAGCATGTTCATGTCGTTCCTAAATGAGCTTTTATCTCTCTCCCCTCACCACAAATCAGATTAATGAGGAGTTCCCAGTATATTATCCTTTCCCCTGTGTAATTACCTTAACAAGCTCCAGCTGTTTTTATTCTCAGAAGATTTACTCCCTGACATACAGCTGCCTACCCCCTTCGTAAGTGCAGGTCCTAAATGAGCTTTTTTCTCTGTTCCCTCACCACAATCCAGATTCTTTTGGGGAGTTACCAGTACAGTAACCATACCAGGAAGTACTTAATTTATTAAGCTACTGCTTTTCTTAATCTCAGTGGAGATATTTACTGATAAACAGCTACCAACGCAGCATTTTCATGTCGTTCCTAAATGAGCTTTTATCTCTCTCCCCTCACCACAAATCAGATTCTGCTGAGGAGTTCCCAGTACATTATCCTTTCCCCTGTGTAATTACCTTAAAAAGCTCCAGCTGTTTTTATTCTCAGAAGGTTTACTCCCTGATATACAGCTGCCTATCCCCTTCGTAAGTGCAGGTCCTAAATGAGCTTTTTTCTCTGTTCCCTCACCACAATCCAGATTCTTTTGGGGAGGTACTAGTACAGTAACCATACCAGGAAGTACTTAATTTATTAAGCTACTGCTTTTCTTAATCTCAGTGGAGATATTTACTGATAAACAGCTACCTACGAAGCATGATCATGTCGTTCCTAAATGAGCTTTTATCTCTCTCCCCTCACCACAAATCAGATTGTTCTGAGGAGTTCCCAGTACATTATCCTTTCCCCTGTGTAATTACCTTAACAAGCTCCAGCTGTTTTTATTCTCAGAAGGTTTACTCCCTGATATACAGCTGCCTACCACCTTTGTAAGTGCAGGTCCTAAATGTGCTTTTTCCTCTGTTTCCTCACCACAATCCAGATTCTTTTGGGGAGTTACCAGTACAGTAATCATACCAGGAAGTACTTAATTTATTAAGCTACTGCTTTTCTTAATCTCAGTGGAGATATTTACTGATAAACAGCTACCTACGCATCATCTTCATGTCTTTCCTAAATGAGCTTTTATCTCTCTCCCCTCACCACAAATCAGATTCTTCTGAGGAGTTCCCAGTAAATTATGCCTTCCCCTGTGTAATTACCTTAACAAGCTCCAGCTGTTTTTATTCTCAGAAGGTTTACTCCCTGATATACAACTGCCTACCCCCTTCGTAAGTGCAGGTCCTAAATGAGCTTTTTTCTCTGTTCCCTCACCACAATCCAGATTCTTTTGGGGAGTTACCAGTACAGTAACCATACCAGGAAGTACTTAATTTATTAAGCTACTGCTTTTCTTAATCTCAGTGGAGATATTTACTGATAAACAGCTACCTACGCAGCATGTTCATGTCGTTCCTAAATGAGCTTTTATCTCTCTCCCCTCACCACAATTCAGATTCTTCTGAGGAGTTCGCAGTACATTATCCTTTCCCCTGTGTAATGACCTTAACAAGTTCCAGCTGTCTTTATTCTCAGAAGGTTTACTCCCTGATATACAGCTGCCTACCCCCTTCGTTAGTGCAGGTCCTAAATGAGCTTTTTTCTCTTTTCCCTCACCACAATCCAGATTCTTTTGGGGAGTTACCAGTACAGTAACCATACCAGGAAGTACTTAATTTATTAAGCTACTGCTTTTCTTAATCTCAGTGGAGATATTTACTGATAAACAGCTACCTACGCAGCATGTTCATGTCGTTCCTAAATGAGCTTTTATCTCTCTCCCCTCACCACAAATCAGATTCTTCTGAGGAGTTCCCAGTACATTATCCTTTCCCCTGTGTAATTACCTTAACAAGCTCCAGCTGTTTTTATTCTCAGAAGGTTTACTCCCTGATATAAAGCTGCCTACCCCCTTCGTAAGTGTAGGTCCTAAATGAGCTTTTTTCTCTGTTCCCTCACGAAAATCCAGATTCTTTTGGGGAGTTACCAGTTCAGTAACCATACCAGGAAGTACTTAATTTATTAAGATACTGCTTGTCTTAATCTCAGTGGAGATATTTACTGATAAACAGCTACCTACGCAGCATTTTCATGTCGTTCCTAAATGAGCTTTTATCTCTCTCCCCTCACCACAAATCAGATTCTTCTGAGGAGTTCCCAGTACATTATCCTTTCCCCTGTGTAATTACCTTAACAAGCTCCAGCTGTTTTTATTCTCAGAAGGTTTACTCCCTGATATACAGCTGCCTATCCCCTTCGTAAGTGCAGGTCATAAATGAGCTTTTTTCTCTGTTCCCTCAACACAATCCAGATTCTTTTGGGGAGGTACCAGTACAGTAACCATACCAGGAAGTGCTTAATTTATTAAGCTACTGCTTTTCTTAATCTCAGTGGAGATATTTACTGATAAACAGCTACCTACGCAGCATGTTCATGTAGTTCCTAAATGAGCTTTTATCTCTCTCCACTCACCACAAATCAGATTCTTCTGAGGAGTTCCCAGTACATTATCCTTTCCCCTGTGTAATTACCTTAACAAGCTCCAGCTGTTTTTATTCTCAGAAGGTTTACTCCCTGATATACAGCTGCGTACCCCCTTCGTAAGTGCAGGTCCTAAATGTGCTTTTTCCTCTGTTCCCTCACCACAATCCAGATTCTTTTGGGGAGTTACCAGTACAGTAATCATACCAGGAAGTACTTAATTTATTAAGCTACTGCTTTTCTTAATCTCAGTGGAGACATTTACTGATAAACAGCTACCTACGCAGCATGTTCATGTCGTTCCTAAATGAGCTTTTATCTCTCTCCCCTCACCACAAATCAGATTTTTCTGAATTGTTCCCAGTACATTATCCTTTCCCCTGTGTAATTACCTTAACAAGCTCCAGCTGTTTTTTTCTCAGAAGGTTTACTCCCTGATATACAGCTGCCTACCCCCTTCGTATGTGCAGGTCCTAAATGAGCTTTTTTCTCTGTTCCCTCACCACAATCCAGATTCTTTTGGGGAGGTACTAGTACAGTAACCATACCAGGAAGTACTTAATTTATTAAGCTACTGCTTTTCTTAATCTCAGTGGAGATATTTACTGATAAACAGCTACCTACGAAGCATGATCATGTCGTTCCTAAATGAGCTTTTATCTCTCTCCCCTCACCACAAATCAGATTGTTCTGAGGAGTTCCCAGTACATTATCCTTTCCCCTGTGTAATTACCTTAACAAGCTCCAGCTGTTTTTATTCTCCGAAGGTTTACTCCCTGATATACAGCTGCCTACCACCTTTGTAAGTGCAGGTCCTAAATGTGCTTTTTCCTCTGTTTCCTCACCACAATCCAGATTCTTTTGGGGAGTTACCAGTACAGTAATCATACCAGGAAGTACTTAATTTATTAAGCTACTGCTTTTCTTAATCTCAGTGGAGATATTTACTGATAAACAGCTACCTACGCAGCATCTTCATGTCTTTCCTAAATGAGCTTTTATCTCTCTCCCCTCACCACAAATCAGATTCTTCTGAGGAGTTCCCAGTACATTATGCCTTCCCCTGTGTAATTACCTTAACAAGCTCCAGCTGTTTTTATTCTCAGAAGGTTTACTCCCTGATATACAACTGCCTACCCCCTTCGTAAGTGCAGGTCCTAAATGAGCTTTTTTCTCTATTCCCTCACCACAATCCAGATTCTTTTGGGGAGTTACCAGTACAGTAACCATACCAGGAAGTACTTAATTTATTAAGCTACTGCTTTTCTTAATCTCAGTGGAGATATTTACTGATAAACAGCTACCTACGCAGCATGTTCATGTCGTTCCTAAATGAGCTTTTATCTCTCTCCCCTCACCACAATTCAGATTCTTCTGAGGAGTTCGCAGTACATTATCCTTTCCCCTGTGTAATGACCTTAACAAGTTCCAGCTGTTTTTATTCTCAGAAGGTTTACTCCCTGATATACAGCTGCCTACCCCCTTCGTAAGTGCAGGTCCTAAATGAGCTTTTTTCTCTTTTCCCTCACCACAATCCAGATTCTTTTGGGGAGTTACCAGTACAGTAACCATACCAGGAAGTACTTAATTTATTAAGCTACTGCTTTTCTTAATCTCAGTGGAGATATTTACTGATAAACAGCTACCTACGCAGCATGTTCATGTCGTTCCTAAATGAGCTTTTATCTCTCTCCCCTCACCACAAATCAGATTCTTCTGAGGAGTTCCCAGTACATTATCCTTTCCCCTGTGTAATTACCTTAACAAGCTCCAGCTATTTTTATTCTCAGAAGGTTTACTCCCTGATATAAAGCTGCCTACCCCCTTCGTAAGTGTAGGTCCTAAATGAGCTTTTTTCTCTGTTCCCTCACGAAAATCCAGATTCTTTTGGGGAGTTACCAGTACAGTAACCATACCAGGAAGTACTTAATTTATTAAGATACTGCTTGTCTTAATCTCAGTGGAGATATTTACTGATAAACAGCTACCTACGCAGCATTTTCATGTCGTTCCTAAATGAGCTTTTATCTCTCTCCCCTCACCACAAATCAGATTCTTCTGAGGAGTTCCCAGTACATTATCCTTTCCCCTGTGTAATTACCTTAACAAGCTCCAGCTGTTTTTATTCTCAGAAGGTTTACTCCCTGATATACAGCTGCCTATCCCCTTCGTAAGTGCAGGTCATAAATGAGCTTTTTTCTCTGTTCCCTCACCACAATCCAGATTCTTTTGGGGAGGTACCAGTACAGTAACCATACCAGGAAGTGCTTAATTTATTAAGCTACTGCTTTTCTTAATCTCAGTGGAGATATTTACTGATAAACAGCTACCTACGCAGCATGTTCATGTAGTTCCTAAATGAGCTTTTATCTCTCTCCACTCACCACAAATCAGATTCTTCTGAGGAGTTCCCAGTACATTATCCTTTCCCCTGTGTAATTACCTTAACAAGCTCCAGCTGTTTTTATTCTCAGAAGGTTTACTCCCTGATATACAGCTGCGTACCCCCTTCGTAAGTGCAGGTCCTAAATGTGCTTTTTCCTCTGTTCCCTCACCACAATCCAGATTCTTTTGGGGAGTTACCAGTACAGTAATCATACCAGGAAGTACTTAATTTATTAAGCTACTGCTTTTCTTAATCTCAGTGGAGACATTTACTGATAAACAGCTACCTACGCAGCATGTTCATGTCGTTCCTAAATGAGCTTTTATCTCTCTCCCCTCACCACAAATCAGATTTTTCTGAATTGTTCCCAGTACATTATCCATTCCCCTGTGTAATTACCTTAACAAGCTCCAGCTGTTTTTTTTCTCAGAAGGTTTACTCCCTGATATACAGCTGCCTACCCCCTTCGTATGTGCAGGTCCTAAATGAGCTTTTTTATCTGTTCCCTCACCACAATCCAGATTCTTTTGGGGAGTTATCAGTACAGTAACCATACCAGGAAGTACTTAATTTATTAAGCTACTGCTTTTCTTAATCTCAGTGGAGATATTTACTGATAAACAGCTATGTACGCAGCATGTTCATGTCGTTCCTAAATGAGCTTTTATCTCTCTCCCCTCACCACAATTCAGATTATTCTGAGGAGTTCCCAGTACATGATCCTTTCCCCTGTGTAATTACCTTAACAAGCTCCAGCTGTTTTTATTCTCAGAAGGTTTACTCCCTGATATACAGCTGCCTACCCCCTTCGTAAGTGCAGGTCTTAAATGAGCTTTTTTCTCTGTTCCCTCACCACAATCCAGATTCTTTTGGGGAGTTACCAGTACAGTAACCATACCAGGAAGTACTTAATTTATTAAGCTACTGCTTTTCTTAATCTCAGTGGAGATATTTACTGGTAAACAGCTACCTACGCAGCATGTTCATGTCGTTCCTAAATGAGCTTTTATCTCTCTCCACTCACCACAAATCAGATTCTTCTGAGGAGTTCCCAGTACATTATCCTTTCCCCTGTGTAATTATCTTAACAAGCTCCAGCTGTTTTTATTCTCAGAAGGTTTACTCCCTGATATACAGCTACCTACCCCCTTCGTAAGTGCAGGTCCTAAATGAGCTTTTTTCTCTCCCCTCACCACAATCCAGATTCTTCGGGGGAGTTACCAGTATAGTAACCATACCAGGAAGTACTTAATTTATTAAGCTACTGCTTTTCTTAATCTCAGTGGAGACATTTACTGATAAACAGCTACCTACGCAGCATGTTCATGTCGTTCCTAAATGAGCTTTTATCTCTCTCCCGTCACCACAAATCAGATTCTTCTGAATTGTTCCCAGTACATTATCCTTTCCCCTGTGTAATTACCTTAACAAGCTCCAGCTGTTTTTTTTTCTCAGAAGGTTTACTCCCTGATATACAGCTGCCTACCCCCTTCGTATGTGAAGGTCCTAAATTAGCTTTTTTCTCTGTTCCCTCACCACAATCCAGATTCTTTTGGGGAGTTACCAGTACAGTAACCATACCAGGAAGTACTTAATTTATTAAGCTACTGCTTTTCTTAATCTCAGTGGAGATATTTACTGATAAACAGCTACGTACGCACCATGTTCATGTCGTTCCTAAATGAGCTTTTATCTCTCTCCCCTCACCACAATTCAGATTATTCTGAGGAGTTCCCAGTACATGATCCTTTCCCCTGTGTAATTACCTTAACAAGCTCCAGCTGTTTTTATTCTCAGAAGGTTTACTCCTGATATACAGCTGCCTACCCCCTTCGTAAGTGCAGGTCTTAAATGAGCTTTTTTCTCTGTTCCCTCACCACAATCCAGATTCTTTTGGGGAGTTACCAGTACAGTAACCATACCAGGAAGTACTTAATTTATTAAGCTACTGCTTTTCTTAATCTCAGTGGAGATATTTACTGGTAAACAGCTACCTACGCAGCATGTTCATGTCGTTCCTAAATGAGCTTTTATCTCTCTCCCCTCACCACAAATCAGATTCTTCTGAGGAGTTCCCAGTACATTATCCTTTCCCCTGTGTAATTACCTTAACAAGCTCCAGCTGTTTTTATTCTCAGAAGTTTTACTCCCTGATATACAGCTGCCTACCCCCTTCTTAAGTGCAGGTCCTAAATTAGCTTTTTTCTCTCCCCTCACCACAATCCAGATTCTTTGGGGGAGTTACCAGTACAGTAACCATACCAGGAAGTACTTAATTTATTAAGCTACTGCTTTTCTAATCTCAGTGGAGATATTTACTGATAAACAGCTACCTACGCAGCATGTTCATGTCGTTCATAAATGAGCTTTTATCTCTCTCCCCTCACCACAAATCAGATTGTTCTGAGGAGTTCCCAGTACATTATCCTTTTCCCTGTGTAATTACCTTAACAAGCTCCAGCTGTTTTTATTCTCAGAAGGTTTACTCACTGATATATAGCTCCCTACGCCCTTCGTAAGTGCAGGTCCTAAACGAGCATTTTTCTCTGTTCCCTCACCACAATCCAGATTCTTTTGGGGAGTTACCAGTACAGTAACCATACCAGGAAGTACTTAATTTATTAAGCTACTGGTTTTCTTAATCTCAGTGGAGATATTTACTGATAAACAGCTACCTACGAAGCATGTTCATGTCGTTCCTAAATGAGCTTTTATATCTCTCCCCTCACCACTAATCAGATTCTTCTGAGGAGTTCCCAGTACATTATCCTTTCCCCTGTGTAATTACCTTAATATGCTTCAGCTGTTTTTATTCTAAGAATGTTTACTCCCTGATATACTGCTGCCTACCCCCTTCGTAAGTGCAGGTCCTAAATGAGGTATTTCTATGTTCCCTCACCACAATCCAGATCTTTTGGGAGTTACCAGTACAGTAACCATTACCAGGAAGTACTTAATTTATTAGCTACTGCTTTTCTTAATCTCAGTGGAGATATTTACTGATAAACAGCTACCTACGCAGCATGTTCATGTCGTTCATATATGAGCTTTTATCTCTCTCCCCTCACCACAAATCTGATTCTTCTGAGGAGTTCCCAGTACATTATCCTTTCCCCTGTGTAATTACCTTAACAATCTCCAGCTGTTTTTATTCTCAGAAGGTTTACTCCCTGATATACAGCTGCCTACCCACTTTGTAAGTGCAGGTCCTAAATGAGCTATTTTCTCTGTTCCCTCACCACAATCCAGATTCTTTTGGGGAGTTACCAGTACAGTAACCATACCAGGAAGTACTTAATTTATTAAGCTACTGCTTTTCTTATCTCAATGGAGATATTTACTGATAAACAGCTACCTACGCAGGATTGTTCATGTCGTTCCTAAATGAGCTTTTATCTCTCTCCCCTCACCACTAATCATATTCTTCTGAGGAGTTCCAGTACATTATCCTTTCCCTTGTGTAATTACCTTACAAGCTCCAGCTGTTTTATGCTCAGAAGGTTTACTCCCTGATATACAGCTGCCTACCCCCTTCGTAAGTGCAGGTCCTAAATGAGCTTTACTCTCTGTTCCCTCACCACAACCAGATTCTTTGGGGGAGTTACCTGTACAGTAACCATACCAGGAGGTACTTAATTTATTAAGCTGCTGCTTTTCTTAATCTCAGTGGAGATATTTACTGATACACAGCTACCTACGCAGCATGTTCATGTCGTTCCTAAAGGAGCTTTTTTCTCTCTCCCCTCACCACAAATCAGATTCTTCTGAGGAGTTCCCAGTACATTATCCTTTCTCCTGTGTAATTACCTTAACAAGCTCCAGCTGTTTTTATTCTCAGAAGGTTTACTCCCTGATATACAGCTGCATACCACCTCGTAAGTGCAGTTCCTAAATGAGCTTTTTTCTCTGTTCCCTCACCACAATCCAGATTCTTTTGGGGAGTTACAGTACAGTAACCATACCAGGAAGTACTTAATTTATTAAGCTACTGTTTTTTCTTAATCTCAGTGGAGATATTTACTGATAAACAGCTACCTACGCAGCATGTTCATGTCGTTTCTAAAGGAGCTTTTATCTCTCTCCCTCACCACAATTCAGATTCTTCTGAGGAGTTCCCAGTACATTATCCTTCCCCTGTGTAATTACCTTAACAAGCTCCAGCTGTTTTTTTTTCTCAGAAGGTTTACTCCCAGATATACACCTGCCTACCCCCTTCGTAAGTGCAGGTCCTTAATGAGCTTTTTCTCTTTCCCTCACCACAATCCAGATTCTTTTGGGGAGTTACCAGTACAGTAACCATACCAGAAGTACTTAATTTATTAAGCTACTGCTTTTCTTAATCTCAGTGTAGATATTTACTGATAAACAGCTACTTATGCAGCATGTTAATGTCGTTCCTAAATGAGCTTTTTATCTCTCTCCCCTCACCACAAATCATATTCTTCTGAGGAGTTCCCAGTACATTATCCTTTCAATGTGTAATTACCTTAACAAGCTCCAGCTGTTTTTATTCTCAGAAGGGTTACTCCCTGATATACAGCTGCCTACCCCCTTCGTAAGTGCATGTCCTAAATGAGCTTTATTCTCTGTTCCCTCACCACAATCCAGATTCTTGGGGGAGTTACCAGTACAGGAACCATACCAGGAAGTACTTAATTTATTAACCTACTGCTGTTCTTAATCTCAGTGGAGATATTTACTGATAAACAGCTACCTACGCAGCATGTTCATGTCGTTCCTAAATGAGCTTTATCTCTCTCCCCTCACTACAAATCAGATTTCTTCTGAGGAGTTCCCAGTACATTATCCTTTCCCCAGTGTAATTACCTTAACAAGCTCCAGCTGTTTTTATTCTCAGAAGGTTTACTCCCTGATATACAGCTGCCTACCCCCTTCGTAGTGCAGGTCCTAAATGAGCTTTATTCTCTGTTCCCTCACCACAATCCAGATTCTTTGGGGAGTTACCAGTACAGTAACCATACCAGGAAGTACTTAATTTATTAAGCCACTGTTTTTCTTAATCACAGTGGAGATATTTACTGATAAACAGCTACCTGCGCAACATGTTCATGTCGTTCCAAAAGAGCTTTTATCTCTCTCCCCTCACCACAAATCAGATTCTTCTGAGGAGTTCCCTGTACAGTATCCTTTCCCCCTGTGTAATTACCTAACAAGCTCCAGCTGTTTTTATTCTCAGAAGGTTTACTCCCTGATATACAGCTGCCTGCCCCCTTCATAAATGCAGGTCTTAAATGAGCTTTTTTCTCTGTTCCCTCACCACAATCCAGATTCTTTTGGGGAGTTACCAGTACAGTAACCATACCAGGAAGTACTTAATTTATAGCTACTGCTTTTCTAAATCTCAATGGAGATATTTAATGATAAACAGCTACCTACGCAGCATGTTCATGTCGTTCTTAATGAGCTTTTATCTCTCTCCCCTCACCACAAATCAGATTCTTCTGTGGAGTTCCAGTACATTATCTTTTCCCCTGTGAAATTACCTTAACAAGCTCCAGCTGTTTTTATTCTCAGAAGGTTTACTCCCTGATATACAGCTGCCTACCCCCTTCGTGAGTGAAGGTCCTAATGAGCTTTTTTCTCTGTTCCCTCACCACAATCCAGATTCTTTTGGGGAGTTACCACTACAGTATCCATACCAGGAAGTACTTAATTTATTAAGCTACTGCTTTTCTTAATCTCAGTGGAGATATTTACCGATAAGCAGCTACCTACGCAGCATGTTCATGTCGTTCCTAAATGAGCTTTTATCTCTCTCCCCTCACCACAAATCAGATTCTTCTGAGGAGTTCCAGTACATTATCCTTTCCCCTGAGTAATTT
>NW_025958994.1:0-45319 GCF_023159225.1 Perognathus longimembris pacificus | reverse complement strand
CATGCTTCGTAGGTAGCTGTTTATCAGTAAATATCTACACTGAGATTAAGAAAAGCAGTAGCTTAATCAATTAAGTACTTCCTGGTATGGTTACTGAACTGGCAACTCCCCAAAAGAATCTAACTTGTGGTGAGCGAAGAGAGAAAAAAGCTCATTTAGGACCTGCAGTTACGAAGGGGGTAGGCAGCTGTATATCAAGGAGTAAACCTTCTGAGAATAAAAACAGCTGGAGCTTGTTAAGGTAATTACACAGGGGAAGGGATAATGTACTGGGAACTCCTCAGAAGAATCCGATTTGTGGTGAGGGGAGAGAGATAAAAGCTCATTTAGGAACGACATGAACATGCTGCGTAGGTAGCTGTTTATCAGTAAATATCTCCACTGAGATTAAGAAAAGCAGTCAGTTAATAAATTAAGTACTTCCTGGTATGGTTACTGTACTGGTAACTCCCCAAAAGAATCTGGATTGTGGTGAGGGAACAGAGAAAAAAGCTCATTTAGGACCTGCATTTACGAAGGGGGTAGGCAGCTGTATATCAGGGAGTAAACCTTCTGAGAATAAAAACAGCTGGAGCTTGTTAAGGTAATTACACAGGGGAAAGGAAACTGTACTGGAACTCCTCAGAAGAATCTGATTTGTGGTAAGGTTAGAGAGATAAAAGCGCATTTAGGAACGACATGAACATGCTGCGTAGGTAGCTGTTTATCAGTAAATATCTCCACTGAGATTAAGAAAAACAGTACCTTGATAAATTAAGTACTTTCTGGTATGGTTCCTGTACTGGTAACTCCCCAATAGAATCTGGATTGTGGTGAGGGAAGAGAGAAAAAAGCTCATTTAGGACCTGCACTTATGAAGGGGGTAGGCAGCTGTATATCAGGGAGTGAACATTCTGAGAATAAAAACAGCTGGAGCTTGTTAAGGTAATTACACAGGGGAAATTATAATGTACTGGGAACTCCTCAGAAGAATCTGATTTGTGGTGAGGGGAGAGAGATAAAAGCTCATTTATGAACGACATAAACATGCTGTGTAGGTAGCTGGTATCAGTAAATGTCTCCACTGAGATTAAGAAAAGCAGTAGCTTAATAAATTAAGTACTTCCTGGTATGGTTACTGTACTGGTAACTCCCCAAAGAATCTGGATTTTGGTGAGGGAACAGAGAAAAAAGCTCATTTAGGACCTGCACTTACGAAGGGGGTAGGCAGCTGTATATCAGGGAGTAAACCTACTGAGAATTAAAACAGCTGGAGCTTGTTAAGGTAATTACACAGGGGAAAGGATAATGTACTGGGAACTCCTCAGAAGAATCTGATTTGTGGTGAGGGGAGAGAGATAAAAGCTCATTTAGGAACGACATGAACATGCTGCGTAGGTAGCAGTTTATCAGTAAATATCTCCACTGAGATTAAGAAAAGCAGTAGCTTAATAAATTAAGTACTTCCTGGTATGGTTACTGTACTGGTAACTCCCCCATAGAATCTGGATTATGGTGAGTGAACAGAGAAAAAAGCTCATTTAGGACCTGCACTTACGAAGGGGGTAGGCAGCTGTATATCAGGGAGTAAAGCTTCTGAGAATAAAAACAGCTGGAGCTTGTTAAGGTAATTACACAAGGGAAAGGATAATGTACTGGGAACTCCTCAGAGGAATCTGATTTGTGGTGAGGGGAGAAAGATAAAAGCTCATTTAGGAACGACATGAACATGCTGCGTAGGTAGCTGTTTATCTGTAAATATCTCCACTGAGATTAAGAAAAGCAGTAGCTTAATAAATTAAGTACTTCTTGGTATGGATACTGTACTGGTAACTCCCCAAAAGAATCTGGATTGTGGTGAGGGAACAGAGAAAAAAGCTCATTTAGGACCTGCACTTACGAAGGGGGTAGGCAGCTGTATATCAGGAGTAAACCTTCTGAGAATAAAAACAGCTGGAGCTAGTTAAGGTAATTACACAGGGGAAAGGATACTGTACTGGGAACTCCTCAGAAGAATCTGATTTGTGGTGAGGTTAGAGAGGTAAAAGCGCATTTAGGAACGACATGAACATGCTGCGTAGGTAGCTGTTTATCAGTAAATATCTCCACTGAGATTAAGAAAAACAGTACCTTAATAAATTAAGTACTTCCTGGTATGGTTCCTGTACTGGTAACTCCCCAAAAGAATCTGGATTGTGGTGAGGGAAGAGAGAAAAAAGCTCATTTAGGACCTGCACTTACGAAGGGGGTAGGCAGCTGTATATCAGGGAGTAAACCTTCTGAGAATAAAAACAGCTGGAGCTTGTTAAGGTAATTACACAGGGGAAAGGATAATATACTGGGAACTCCTCAGAAGAATCTGATTTGTGGTGAGGGGAGAGAGATAAAAGCTCATTTAGGAACGAGGTGAACATGCTGCGTAGGTAGCTGTTTATCAGTAAATATCTCCACTGAGATTAAGAAAAGCAGTAGCTTAATAAATTAAGTACTTCCTGGTATGGTTACTGTACTGGTAACTCCCCAAAAGAATCTGGATTGTGGTGAGGGAACAGAGAAAAAAGCTCATTTAGAACCTGCACTTAGGAAGGGGGTAGGCAGCTGTATATCAGGGAGTAAACCTTCTGAGAATAAAAACAGCTGGAGCTTGTTAAGTTAATTACACAGGGGAAAGGATAATGTACTGGGAACTCCTCAGAAGAATCTGATTTGTGGTGAGGGGGAGAGAGATAAAAGCTCATTTAGGAACGACATGAACATGCTGCGTACGTTGCTGTTTATCAGTAAATATCTCCACTGAGATTAAGAAAAGCAGTAGCTTAATAAACTAAGTACTTCCTGGTATGGTTACTGTACTGGTAACTCCCCAAAAGAATCTGGATTGTGGTGAGGGAACAGAGAAAAAAGCTCATTTAGGACCTGCACTTACGAAGGGGGTAGGCAGCTGTATATCAGGGAGTAAACCTTCTGAGAATAAAAACATCTGGAGCTTGTTAAGGTAATTACACAGGGGAAAGGATAATGTACTGGGAACTCCTCAGAAGAACCTGATTTGTGGTGAGGGGAGAGAGATAAAAGCTCATTTAGGAACGACATGACATGCTGCATAGGTTTCTGTTTATCAGTAAATATCTCCACTGAGATTAAGAAAAGCAGTAGCTTAATAAATTAAGTACTTCCTGGTATGGTTACTGTACTGGTAACTCCCCAAAAGAATCTGGATTGTGGTGAGGGAACAGAGAAAAAAGCTCATTTAAGACCTGCACATACGAAGGGGGTAGGCAGCTGTATATCAGGGAGTAAACCTTCTGAGAATAAAAACAGCGGGAGCTTGTTAAAAGTAATTACACAGGGGAAAGGATAATGTACTGGGAACTCCTCAGAAGAATCTGATTTGTGGTGAGGGGAGAGAGATAAAAGCTCATTTAGGAACGACATGAACAAGCTGCGTAGGTAGCTGTTTATCAGTAAATATCTCCACTGAGATTAAGAAAAGCAGTAGCTTAATGAATTATGTACTTCCTGGTATGGTTACTGTACTGGTAACTCCCCAAAAGAATCTGGATTGTGGTGAGAGAACAGAGAAAAAAGCTCATTTAGGACCTGCATTTATGAAGGGGGTATACAGCTGTATATCAGCGTGTAAACCTTCTGAGAATAAAAACAGTTGGAGCTTGTTAAAGTAATTACACAGGGGAAAGGATAATGTACTGGGAACTCCTCAGAAGAATCTGATTTGTGGTGAGGGGAGAGAGATAAAAGCTCATTTAGGAACGACATGATAATGCTGCATAGGTAGCTGTTTATCAGTAAATATCTCCACTGAGATTAAGAAATGCAGTAGCTCAATAAATTAAGTACTTCCTGGTATGTTTACTGTACTGGTAACTCCCCAAAAGAATCTGGTTTGTGGTGAGGGAACAGAGAAAAAAGGTCATTTAGGACCTGCACTTACGAAGGTGGTATGCAGCTGTATATCAGCGAGTATCAATTCTGAGAATAAAAACAGCTGGAGCTTGTTAAGGTAATTACACAGGGGAAAGGATAATGTACTGGGAACTCCTCAGAAGAATCTGATTTGTGGTGAGGGGAGAGAGATAAAAGCTCATTTAGGAACGACATGAAAATGCTGCCTAGGTAGCTGTTTATCAGTAAATATCTCCACTGAGATTAAGAAAAGCAGTAGCTTAATAAATTAAGTACTTCCTGGTATGGTTACTGTACTGGGACCTCCCCAAAAGAATCTGGATTGTGGTGAGGGAACAGAGAAAAAAGCTCATTTAGGACCTGCACTTACGAAGGGGGTAGGCAGCTGTATATAAGGGAGTATCACATCTGAGAATAAAAACAGCTGGAGCTTGTTAAGGTAATTACACAGGGGAAAGGATAATGTACTGGGAACTCCTCAGAAGAATCTGATTTGTATTGAGGGGAGAGAGATAAAAGCTCATTTAGGAACGACATGAACATGCTGCGTAGGTAGCTGTTTATCAGTAAATATCTCCACTGAGATTAAGAAAAGCAGTAGCTTAATAAATTAAGTACTTCCTGGTATGGTTACTGTACTGGTAACTCCCCAAAAGAATCTGGATTGTGGTGAGGGAACAGAGAAAAAAGCTCATTTAGGACCTGCACTTACGTAGGGGGTAGGCAGCTGTATATCAGGGAGTATCCCTTCTGAGAATAAAAACAGCTGGATCATGTTAAGGTAATTACACAGGGGAAAGGATATTGTACTGGGAACTCCTCAGAAGAATCTGATTTGTGGTGAGGGGAGAGAGATAAAAGCTCATTTAGGAACGACATGAACATGCTGCATAGGTAGCTGTTTATCAGTAAATATCTCCACTGAGATTAAGAAAAGCAGTAGCTTGAGGATTGTGGGAAGTCGGCGGAGGAGCGGCTGAACCCTGCAGAGCTCCCTCCGATATCGTAGTTTTCTAACCTCATAGAAACTGTTTCTCCGAGAAAGACAGCCAAAGTAAGTTCTAACAGTACAGGTATTCTGAACAGGAAGGAAAAATCGACTTTGCTGGTCTGAAAACACAGTTTTGAGCTCCGGGCGGCGTCCCGCTGCTGCGCCAGCGTCGGCTCCGGCACAATGCCTGGCACAGTCCCCCTCACTCCACGCAGCTAAAGCGAGAAATACTCCCGACGGCAGCCGAGCACGGAGGACCTGACATCGCAGAGACAGCGTGAGTACCCCGCAAAAAAAAAAAATTATTCTCGCTTGTGCCCACAGTCCAGCTTCTGGAAGGCATCCCTGTCCCCACCGCCAGAGCAAAGCGCCATCTTTGCCACTGGCATAGGGTCAGACCAGACTGGAACTGAAGCGGGCCTGGGGAAAGCGAAGTCAAAAAAGCCATCTTTGAAAAGGGCAGGAGGGGCGGAATCAGTGAGAACCAGCTCCGCCCAGAAGAACGCCCCCTGCCCTGGTGGGAGGCCAGTCCGGGGCCTAGCCAGAGAAGCCCCACCCTGCCCGCCGGAACTTCTAAACTTAAAGCAAAAGCTGGGAGCAGCTACCAGGGGCACGGAAACAACAGACGGAGGAACAAACAGTTCCGGGGACAGCTAAACGGTCCTGTCACAGAGGAAACTAATTCCCAGCCCAAAACGGAGCTGCATTCCATAGCTACCTATGCCAAGGAGGCCGCCTCCCTCAGGCAAACAACTCTTAGTGGAGCAAAACAGGCCAGAGGCGCCACGCTCTGCTGAGTTCACAGTCTAGTCAAGACCAGGCATCAAAGGCAGCGGCCCCACAGCAGACAGAGGAGCCACAGTTCCTGTGACTGCCCACGTCCCCATCGACAGAGGACGCCCAAGGCCTGCCTGCAAGCTGTGCGAACCACAGAGACCCACGATTGCTCCAACAGGGGAGAAGGTCAGCACAGAACCACCCCTTGCCAACTGAAATCAAGTCAAACCAGCCAATCAGGAAAATAGACTGCAGTCCATTGCAGGGAAAGCAGAGACTGGTTTCTTTTTCTTTTCAAACATTTTTTTTAACTTTTCTTTTAAATATTCTTTTTAATTTTTTCACACCTGAAACATCATTGGCTGTTTTTTTTTTGTTTTTTTTTTTTTTTTCCATTTTTACTGGTTTGTTTTTATCAAGTTTTTTTTGTGTTTGTTTATTTGCTTGGGTTGTCCCTATTCTGTTATTTTCCTTTTTATTTACTTATGCTTCCTTGTTAAATAATTTTTCTCTGTTTTGTGTATCTGTCTTCCAGTATTTTTACTTCATTTCTCTCGTTACGTCCTCTTCCTTTAAAAACTACTTTCCTATAAATAACACCTACACCCTTTTCTGCTAACTCTCCAGTGTCTGTCATTTTATCAATGTTCTTTCTACTGATTCTACTCTTCTCCACATTTCCACGTCACTGAAACTAAACCAAAATCACCACCACCCCCCCAATACACTTTACTCTATTCTCTTTACTACCTCCAACTTACCCTCCTGACTTACTGCCTGGACCTCCAGGTTCCATTGACTCCTGGTTATTGGATAGAGAATATCCCAGCTTAATATGAGTGAATCAAAGGGGTTCATAGAGAAAGCCAGTCCTAAAAGAACTTAATATAAAAACAAGAATTGCGTATAAGGTTGTAACAGTAAATAAGTAACTACTGAATACAGGGCCCAAGATCAGATGTTATATTGAAATTGTATTCTTTAGGAACACCAAATCTAACTTTATAGACAGGTATACAAGTTATCTGTATATAATTGTGAAATTGTAAGATTTACACAACAGTGCTTGGTAAGGGCTGCTTTGGGTCTTAAACGGTGCTCACAGGTGCTGGTAGACTGGCATTCCCAATTCCAATGGGCAGAAGAAACACAAGAAAGATGGCAAATAATGAAGTCTTATCCCCCACCCAAAACAAACAGGAAGCAGAGCAGTCAATCAAAAACATAGAAGAAAACCCCCAAAATGCTCTACAAAGTTTACTGATAAACATGATAAATGAAAAGTTTGAATCTCTTCAGTCAATTATGTTAGAGCGTGAGGAGGCAAGGCAAAAATTAATGGAGAATTTCATGGCATCCACAAATAGAAAGATAAGTGAGCTTCAAGAGTCAAATGAAAAGATAGCTACCCAACTTAAAGATTTGAGAGACAACACTCAAAACCAAAGTAATGAAGTTAATGAAGTAAAGAAGTCCATACAGGACCTAAGAAATGACATGGAAATCATCAGGAAAGACCAGTCAGAAGGAAAAGAGATTCGAAATCAAGTAGCTAGCCTACAGTCCCGACTAACTGAAGCAGAGGATCAAATCTCAGGAGCTGAAGATTCCTTAGATTCTATGGAGAAAGATCAAAAATCAATACAAATCCAGTCCAAGCAACAAAACAGATCGCTACAGGAGATTCAAGACACAATCAGGAAGCCCAATTTAAGGATAATAGGTATTGAGGAAAACTTGGAGAAAGAGGTTAATGGGATAGGCAACCTATTTAACAGAATATTAGCTGAGAACTTCCCAAACATCCAGAAGGAAAGGCCTATACAGATACAAGAAGCATTTAGAACCCCAAATCGACCAGACCAGAATAGGACTTCCCACCGACACATTGTGATCAAAACAGCTTCAGCAGAGTGCAAGGAAAAATACTCAAACCTGTTAGGGCAAAGAAAACAATCACATATAAAGGAAAAGCAATCAGAATTACCCCAGACTTCTCAGCAGAGACCATGAAAGCAAGGAGAGCCTGGAATGAAGTATACCAAACCCTAAATAAAAATAACTACCAACCAAGAATTCTGTACCCCGCCAAACTCTCCTTCATAGCCGAAGGTCAAATAAAAGTCTTCCACAATAAGGAAAAACTGAAACAATATATCTCCACCAAACCAGCTTTACACAAAATCCTTAAAGATGTACTATACAGGGAAAATAATCAAGATCCCAACACAGACAGAGAAATGAACCCTAATTAGCAAACACTAGATCAAGAAATGGGAAGACACAGCTTTAAACAAGACAGTGATAATGAAAGGAACAAACGATCACCTCTCAATCCTAACTGTCAACATTAATGGACTTAATTCTCCAATCAAACGACATAGGCTCATAACTTGGATCAAAAATCAAGATCCATCTTTCTGCTGCCTCCAAGAGACACATCTATCCAGCAAAAGTAAACATCTTCTAAAAGTGAAAGGCTGGAAACAAATCTATCAAGCAAATGGCCCCCATAAGCAGGCTGGAGTTGCAATCCTAGTATCAGACAAAATTGACTTCAAATTAAAAAAGGTAAGAAGAGACAAAGAAGGTTACTACATACTAGTAAAAGGATCTCTCCAACAGGAAGAAATAACCATCCTAAATATCTACACGCCAAATGCAGGAGCACCCAACTTCATCAAACAAACACTACTGGCTCTAAAAACATTCATAGACCCAAACACAATGATAGTGGGGGACTTTAACACTCCACTATCACCTCTGGACAGATCAACACGCCAAAAACTGAACAAAGAAACCACAGAACTAAACAATTGCATTGACCAACTAGACTTAATCGACATCTACAGAATATTCCACCCAGCAAGGACAGAATACACATTCTTTTCGGCAGCACACGGAACATTCTCCAAAATAGATCACATCTTAGGGCACAAAGAAAATCTGTACAAATTCAGAAGTATCAAAATCATTCCCTGCATTCTTTCAGACCACAATGGAATAAAATTAGAGCTCAACTCATTCAGCCACCACAGAAAATCCCACAATTCATGGAGACTAAAGAACACACTGCTGAACCATCCGTGGGTCATTGAAGAAATTAAAACAGAAATTCAAATGTTTATGGACTTCAACCAAGTTGAGGGCACAAAGTACCAGCTCCTTTGGGACACAGCAAAGGCAGTACTCAGAGGAAAATTTATATCTCTGAGTACATACATCAACAAACTGGAGAAACAGCAACTCAGTAATTTAAGGAAGCACCTTAATTTTCTGGAGAGAGAACAGCAAGCAAAACCCCAAGTCAATAGACGGAAGCAAATAATTAAAATCAAATCAGAATTAAATCAATTACAGACGAAAAAAACCATCGAAAGAATCAACAAAACAAAGAGTTGGTTCTTTGAAAAAATCAACAAGATAGACAGACCCCTGGCAAAGCTGACCAAAGAACGAAGGCAGCACACTCAAATAAACAAGATAAGAGATGAAACAGGTAGCATCACCACAGAAATAACCGAAATTCAGAAAATAATAAGGGACTATTTTGCAAACCTTTATGCCAACAAATTCGAGAACTTGGAAGAAATGGATGATTTCCTAGAAAAAATTGATACCCCCAAACTCAACTATGAAGACTTAAACCTTCTAAACAGACCCATATCCAGTATTGAAATAGAAACAGCAATAAATGATCTCCCATCCAAGAAAAGCCCAGGGGGCTGGGGATATAGCCTAGTGGCAAGAGTGCCTGCCTCGGATACACGAGGCCCTAGGTTCGATTCCCCAGCACCACATATACAGAAAACGGCCAGAAGCGGCGCTGTGGCTCAAGTGGCAGAGTGCTAGCCTTGAGCGGGAAGAAGCCAGGGACAGTGCTCAGGCCCTGAGTCCAAGGCCCAGGACTGGCAAAAAAAATAAATAAATAAAAAAAATAAAAAAAAAAGAAAAGCCCAGGTCCGGATGGATACACCGCAGAATTCTACAAGGCCTTCAAAACAGAACTCACTCCAATATTTCTCAAACTCTTCAATGAAATTGAAAGAGAACGTTCACTGCCAGACTCATTTTATGAAGCCAGTATAACCCTCATCCCAAAACCAGGCAGAGACTCATCACGGAAAGAGGACTACAGACCAATCTCCCTGATGAACATAGATGCAAAAATTCTCAACAAAATTCTGGCCAATCGACTTCAACAGGTCATCAAAAAAATCATACACCACGATCAAACTGGATTCATCCCAGGGATGCAAAGCTGGTTTAATATACGCAAGTCAATTAATGTAATCCACCACATCAACCGGAGCAAGGTAAAGAACCACATGGTTTTATCGCTGGATGCGGAAAAAGCGTTCGATAAAATCCAGCACCCATTTATGCTAAAAGCCCTGGAAAAACTGGGATTCCAGGGAACATTCCTGAATATATTCAAGGCAGTTTATGACAAACCAACAGCAAGCATAACTCTAAATGGTGAAAAACTAAAGCCATTCCCTTTAAAATCAGGAACAAGGCAGGGATGTCCACTCTCTCCCCTGCTCTTCAACATAGTACTAGAATTCCTAGCCAGAGCAATTAGGCAAGAAGAGAATATAAAGGGGATCCAAATAGGAAAAGATGAAGTTAAACTTTCTCTCTTCGCAGATGACATGATCCTATACCTAAAGAATCCCATAGACTCTACCCCCAAGCTACTAGAGCTGATCCAAAACTTTGGCAAAGTTGCAGGATATAAAATAAACCTTCAAAAATCAACGGCCTTTCTCTATGCTAACAACCCGAAGACCGAGGCTGAAATCAGGAAAGCAACTCCTTTTGCAATAGCCCCCAAAAACATAAAATACCTAGGAATAACCTTAACCAAAGAAGTGAAAGACCTCTTTGAAGAGAACTTTAAAAGCTTGAAAAATGAAATTAAGTCAGAACTAGGAAAATGGAAAAACCTCCCATGCTCCTGGATTGGGAGGATTAATATAATCAAAATGGCAATATTGCCAAAGGCTATCTACAAATTCAATGCAATACCCATTAATATCTCAACACCATTCTTTAATGAAATAGAGGAAGCAATCCAGAAATTCATATGGAACAATAAAAGACCTAGAATAGCAAAAACACTCCTAAGCAGAAAGAACAGTGCTGGAGGAATTACAATACCCAACTTCAAGCTGTATTATAAAGCTATAGTAATAAAAACAGCTTGGAATTGGCACCAGAACAGGCCTGAAGACCAATGGAACAGAATTGAAGACCCAGAATTAAACCCACAGAACTATGCCTACTTAATCTTTGATAAAGGAGCTAAAACAATAGTATGGAAGAAAGATAGCCTCTTTAACAAGTGGTGCTGGCAAAACTGGCTCAACACATGCAACAAACTAAAACTAGATCCTTATATATCACCCTGCACCAAAATCAATTCCAAATGGATTAAAGACCTTGAAATCAAAACAGGCACCCTGAAAACACTAAAGGAAGGAGTAGGAGAAACACTTGGACTCCTTGGCACAGGACAGAACTTCCTTAACAAAGACCCTGAAAGGCTACAAATCAAAGAAAGGTTGGACAAATGGGACTGCATCAAACTCCAGAGCTTCTGCACGGCAAAGGACATAGCTCTCAAGATAAACAGAAAGCCCACAGACTGGGAGAAGATCTTTACCGGACATTCAACAGACAAAGGCCTCATCTCTAAAATATATGCAGAACTAAAAAAATTACCTTCTTCCAAAACAAAACTGCAAAGAACCAATAGCCCCCTCATCAAGTGGGCTAAAGACTTGCAAAGAAACTTCTCTGATGAGGAAATGAGAATGGCCAATAGACATATGAAAAAATGCTCTACATCACTGGCCATAAAGGAAATGCAAATCAAAACAACATTGAGATTCCATCTCACCCCAGCAAGAATGTCATATATCAAGAAAACTAATAATAACAATTGTTGGAGGGGATGTGGCCAAAAGGGAACCCTACTTCATTGTTGGTGGGAATGTAAACTGGTTCAGCCACTCTGGCAAGCAGTATGGAGATTCCTCAGAAGGCTCAATATAGAACTCCCCTATGACCCAGCAGCCCCACTGTTGGGTATCTACCCAAAAGCCCACAAACAAAATCACAGTAATGCCACCAGCACAACAATGTTCATTGCAGCATAATTTGTCATAGCGAGAAGCTGGAACCAACCCAGATGCCCCTCCATAGATGAATGGATCAGGAAAATGTGGTATATTTACACAATGGAATTTTATGCCTCTATCAGAAAGAATGATATTGTTCCATTTGTAAGGAAATGGAAGGACTTGGAAAAAGTTATACTAAGTGAAGTGAGCCAGACCCAAAGAAACATGGACTCTATGGCCTCCCTTATTGGGAATAATTAGTACAGGTTTAGGCAAGCCATAGCAGAGCATCACAAGGCCCAATAGCTATACACTTAGAAACAAATAAGATGTTGCTAAGTGAAATGAACTCCATGTTATGGAAACAAGTGATATATCACAGTTGTAACTACTTTCAACGTCCTATGTGTATGTGTAGTTTCTATTATTGATGAGGTTTTGTATCACCTTCCTATGTTTGTACCTACACTATCTCTGTAATCTTATCTGAGTATATTGGAAACCGTGTTTACTGGTATTGGAAGTAGGAAATTCAAAGGGAATACCAAATTCGAGAGACACAGGGTAAAAAAAGAGAAATAACTACAAAAGCAATACATGCAAAACTGTTTCGTGTAAGTGAACTGAAAACCTGGGGGGGTAGGAAAAGGGGGGGAGGGAGGGGGGCATGAGGGACAAGGCAACAAACAGTACAAGAAATGTATCCAATGCGCAACGTATGATACTGTAACCTCTCTGTATGTCAGTTTGATAATAAAAATTTGAGAAAAAAAAAGCAGTACCTTAATAAATTAAGTACTTCCTGGTATGGTTACTGTACTGGTAACTCCCCAAATAAATCTGGATTGTGGTGAGGGAACAGAGAAAAAAGCTCATTTAAGACCTGCACGTACGAAGGGGGTAGGCAGCTGTATATCAGGGAGTAAACCTTCTGAGAATAAAAACAGCTGGAGCTTGTTAAGGTAATTACACAGGGGAAAGGATAATGTACTGGGAACTCCTCAGAAGAATCTGATTTGTGGTGAGGGGAGAGAGATAAAAGCTCATTTTGGAACGACATGAACATGCTGCGTAGGTAGCTGTTTATCAGTAAATATCTCCACTGAGATTAAGAAAAGCAGTAGCTTAATAAAATAAGTACTTCCTGGTATGGTTACTGTACTGGTAATTCCCCAAAAGAATCTGGATTGTGGTGAGGGAACAGAGAAAAAAGCTCATTTAGGACCTGCACTTACGAAGGGGGTAGGCAGCAGTATGTCAGGGAGTAAACCTTCTGAGAATAAAAACAGCTGGAGCTTGTTAAGGTAATTACACAGGGTAAACGATAATGTACTGCGAACTCCTCAGAAGAATCTGATTTGTGGTGAGGGGAGAGAGATAAAAGCTCATTTAGGAACGACATGAACATGCTGCGTAGGTAGCTGTTTATCAGTAAATATCTCCACTGAGATTTAGAAAAGCAGTAGCTTAATAAATTAAGTACTTCCTGGTATGGTTACTGTACTGGTAACTCCACAAAAGAATCTGGATTGTGGTGAGGGAACAGAGAAAAAAGCCCATTTAGGACCTGCACTTACGAAGGGGGTAGGCAGCTGTATATCAGGGAGTAAACCTTCTGAGAATAAAAAGAGCTGGAACTTGTTAAGGTAATTAAACAGGGGAAAGGATAATGTACTGGGAACTCCTTAGACGAATCTGATTTGTGGTGAGGGGAGAGAGATAAAAGCTCATTTAGGAACGACTTGAACATGCTGCGTAGGTAGCTGTTTATCAGTAAATATCTGCACTGAGATTACGAAATGCAGTAGCTTAATAAATTAAGTACTTCCTGGTATGGTTACTGTACTGGTAACTCCCCAAAAGAATCTGGATTGTGGTGAGGGAACAGAGAAAAAAGCTCATTTAGGACCTGCACTTACGAAGGGGCTTGGCAGCTGTATATCAGGGAGTAAACCTTCGGAGAATAAAAACAGCTGGAGCTTGTTAAGGTAATTACACAGGGGAAAGGATAATGTAATGGGAACTCCTCAGAAGAATCTGATTTGTGGTGAGGGGAGAGAGATAAAAGCTCATTTAGGAATGACATGAACATGCTGCGTAGGTAGCTGTTTATCAGTAAATATCTCCACTGAGATTAAGAAAAGCAGTAGCTTAATAAATTAAGTACTTCCTGGTATGGTTACTGTACTGGTAACTCCCCAAAAGAATCTGGATTGTGGTGAGGGAACAGAGAAAAAAGCTCATTTAGGACCTGCACTTACGAAGGGGTTAGGCAGCTGTATATCAGGGAGTAAACCTTCTGAGAATAAAAACAGCTGGAGCTTGTTAAGGTAATTACAGAGGGGAAAGGATAATGTACTGGGAACTCCTCAGAAGAATCTGATTTGTGGTGAGGGGAGAGAGATAAAAGCTCATTTAGGAACGACATGAACATGCTGCGTAGGTAGCTGTTTATCAGTAAATATCTCCACTGAGATTAAGAAAAGCAGTAGCTTAATAAATTAAGTACTTCCTAGTATGGTTACTGTACTGGCAACTCCCCAAAAGAATCTGGATTGTGGTGAGGGAACAGAGAAAAAAGCTCATTTAGGACCTGCAGTTACGAAGGGGGTAGGCAGCTGTATATCAGGGAGTAAACCTTCTGAATATAAAAACAGCTGGAGCTTGTTAAGGTAATTACACAGGGGAATGGATAATGTACTGGGAACTCCTCAGAAAAATCTGATTAGTGGTGATGGGAGAGAGATAAAAGCTCATTTAGGAACGACATGAACATGCTGCGTAGGTAGCTGTTTATCAGTAAATATCTCCACTGAGATTACGAAAAGCAGTAGCTTAATAAATTAAGTACTTCCTGGTATGGTTACTGTACTGGCAACTCTCCAAAAGAATCTGGATTGTGGTGAGGGAACAGAGAAAAAAGCTCATTTAGGACCTGCGCTTACGAAGGGGGTAGGCAGCTGTATATCAGGGAGTAAACCTTCTGAGAATAAAAACAGCTGGAGCTTGTTAAGGTAGTTACACAGGGGAAAGGATAATGTACTGGGAACTCCTGAGAAGAATCTGATTTGTGGTGAGGGGAGAGAGATAAAAGCTCATTTAGGAACGACATGAACATGCTGCATAGGTAGCTGTTTATCAGTAAATATCTCCACTGAGATTAAGAAAAGCAGTAGCTTAATAAATTAAGTACATCCTGGTATGGTTACTGTACTGGCAACTCCCCAAAAGAATCTGGATTGTAGTGAGGGAACAGAGAAAAAAGCTCATTTAGGACCTGCACTTACGAAGGGGGTAGGCAGCTGTATATCAGGGAGTAAACCTTCTGAGAATAAAAACAGCTGGAGCTTGTTAAGGTAATTACACAGGGGAAAGGATAATATAATGGGAACTCCTCAGAAGAATCTGATTTGTGGTGAGGGAGCGAGATAAAAGCTCATTTAGGAACGACATGAACATGCTGCGTAGGTAGCTGTTTATCAGTAAATATCTCCACTGAGATTAAGAAAAGCAGTAGCTTAATAAATTAAGTACTTCCTGGTATGGTTACTGTACTGGTAACTCCCCAAAAGATTCTGGAGTGTGGTGAGGGAACAGAGAAAAAAGCTCATTTAGGACCTGCACTTACGAAGGGGGTAGGCAGCTGTATATCAGGGAGTAAACCTTCTGAGGATAAAAACAGCTGGAGCTTGTTAAGTTAATTACACAGGGGAAAGGATAATGTACTGGGAACTCCTCAGAAGAATCTGATTTGTGGTGAGGGGAGAGAGATAAAAGCTCATTTAGGAACGACATGAACATGCTGCGTAGGTAGCTGTTTATCAGTAAATATCTCCACTGAGATTATGAAAAGCAGTAGCTTAATAAATTAAGTACTTCTTGGTATGGTTACTGTACTGGTAACTCCCCAAAAGTATCTGGATTGTGGTGAGGGAACAGAGAAAAAAGCTCATTTAGGACCTGCACTTACGAAGGGGGTAGGCAGCTGTATATCAGGGAGTAAACCTTCTCAGAATAAAAACAGCTGGAGATTGTTAAGGTAATTACACAGGGGAAAGGATAATGTACTGGGAACTCCTCAGAAGAATCTGATTTGTGGTGAGGGTAGAGAGATAAAAGCTCATTTAGGAACGACATGAACATGCTGCGTAGGTAGCTGTTTATCAGTAAATATCTCCACTGAGATTAAGAAAAGCAGTAGCTTAATAAATTAAGTACTTCCTGGAATGATTACTCTACAGGTAACTTCCCAAAAGAATCTGGATTGTGGTGAGGGAACAGAGAAAAAAGCTCATTTAGGACCTGCACTTACGAAGGGAGTAGGCAGCTGTATATCAGGGAGTAAACCTTCTGAGAATAAAAACAGCTGGAGCTTGTAAAGTTAATTACACAGGGGAAAGGATAATGTACTGGGAACTCCTCAGAAGAATCTGATTTGTGGTGAGAGGAGAGAGATAAAAGCTCATTTAGGAACGACATGAACATGCTGCGTAGGTAGCTGTTTATCAGTAAATATCTCCACTGAGATTAAGAAAAGCAGTAGCTTAATAAATTAAGTACTTCCTGGTATGGTTACTGTACTGGTAACTCCCCAAAAGAATCTGGATTGTGGTGAGGGAACAGAGAAAAAAGCTCATTTAGGACCTGCAGTTACGAAGGGGGTAGGCAGCTGTATATCAGGGAGTAAACCTTCTGAATATAAAAACAGCTGGAGCTTGTTAAGGTAATTACACAGGGAAAAGGATAATGTACTGGGAACTCCTCAGAAGAATCTGATTTGTGGTGAGGGGAGAGAGATAAAAGCTCCTTTAGGAACGACATGAATATGCTGCGTAGGTAGCTGTTTATCAGTAAATATCTCCACTGAGATTAAGAAAAGCAGTAGCTTAATAAATTAAGTACTTCCTGGTATGGTTACTGTACTGGTAACTCCCCAAAAGAATCTGGATTGTGGTGAGGGAACAGAGAAAAAAGCTCTGCACTTACGAAGGGGGTAGGCAGCTGTATATCAGGGAGTAAACCTTCTGAGAATAAAAACAGCTGGAGCTTGTTAAGGTAATTACACAGGGAAAAGGATAATGTACTGGAAACTCCTCAGAAGAATCTGATTTGTGGTGAGGGGAGAGAGATAAAAGCTCATTTAGGAACGACATGAACATGCTGCGTACGTAGCTGTTTATCAGTAAATATCTCCACTGAGATTAAGAAAAGCAGTATCTTAATAAATTAAGTACTTCCTGGTATGGTTACTGTACTGGTAACTCCACAAAAGAATCTGGATTGTGGTGAGGGAACAGAGAAAAAAGCTCATTTAGGACCTGCACTTACGAAGGGGTAGGCAGCTGTATATCAGGGAGTAAACCTTCCGAGAATAAAAACAGCTGGAGCTTGTTAAGGTAATTACACAGGGGAAAGGATAATGTACTGGGAACTCCTCAGAAGAATCTGATTTGTGGTGAGGGGAGAGAGATAAAAGCTCATTTAGGAATGACATGAACATGCTGGGTAGGTAGCTGTTTATCAATAAATATCTCCACTGAGATTAAGAAAAGCAGTAGCTTAATAAATTAAGTACTTCCTGGTATGGTTACTGTACTGGTAACTCCCCAAAAGAATCTGGATTGTGGTGAGGAAACAGAGAAAAAAGCTCATTTAGGACCTGCACTTACGAAGGGGTTAGGCAGCTGTATATCAGGGAGTAAACCTTCTGAGAATAAAAACAGCTGGAGCTTGTTAAGGTAATTACACAGGGGAAAGGATAATGTACTGGGAACTCCTCAGAAGAATCTGATTTGTGGTGAGGGGAGAGAGATAAAAGCTCATTTAGGAACGACATGAACATGCTGCGTAGGTAGCTGTTTATCTGTAAATATCTCCACTGAGATTAAGAAAAGCAGTAGCTTAATAAATTAAGTACTTCCTGGTATGGTTACTGTACTGGTAACTCCCCAAAAGAATCTGGAGTGTGGTGAGGGAACAGAGAAAAAACCTCATTTAGGAACTGCAGTTACGTAGGGGGTAGGCAGCTGTATATCAGGGAGTAAACCTTCTGAGAATAAAAGCAGCTGGAGCTTCTTAAGGTAATTACACAGCGGAAAGGATAATGTACTGGGAACTCCTCAGAAGAATCTGATTTGTGGTGAGGGGAGAGAGATAAAAGCTCATTTAGGAACGACATGAGCATGCTGCGTAGGTAGCTTTTATCAGTAAATATCTCCACTGAGATTAAGAAAAGCAGTAGCTTAATAAATTAAGTACTTCCTGGTATGGTTACTGTACTGGCAACTCCCCAAAAGAATCTGGATTGTGGTGAGGGAACAGAGAAAAAAGCTCATTTATGACCTGCACTTACGAAGGTGGTAGGCAGCTGTATATCAGGGAGTAAACCTTCTGAGAATAAAAACAGCTGGAGCTTGTAAAGTTAATTACACAGGGGAAAGGATAATGTACTGGGAACTCCTCAGAAGAATCTGATTTGTGGTGAGAGGAGAGAGATAAAAGCTCATTTAGGAACGACATGAACATGCTGCGTAGGTAGCTGTTTATCAGTAAATATCTCCACTGAGATTAAGAAAAGCAGTAGCTTAATAAATTAAGTACTTCCTGGTATGGTTACTGTACTGGTAACTCCCCAAAAGAATCTGGATTGTGGTGAGGGAACAGAGAAAAAAGCTCATTTAGGACCTGCACTTACGAAGGGGGTAGGCAGCTGTATATCAGGGAGTAAACCTTCTCAGAATAAAAACAGCTGGAGATTGTTAAGGTAATTACACAGGGGAAAGGATAATGTACTGGGAACTCCTCAGAAGAATCTGATTCGTGGTGAGGGGAGAGAGATAAAAGCTCATTTAGGAACGACATGAACATGCTGCGTAGTTAGCTGTTTGTCAGTAAATATCTCCACTGAGATTAAGAAAAGCAGTAGCTTAATAAATTAAGTACTTCCTGGTATGGTTACTGTACTGGTAACTCCCCAAAAGAATCTGGATTTTAGTGAGGGAACAGAGAAAAAAGCTCATTTAGGACCTGCACTTACGAAGGGGGTAGGCAGCTGTATATCAGGGAGTAAACCTTCTGAGAATAAAAACAGCTGGAGATTGTTAAGGTAATTACACAGGGAAAAGGATAATGTACTGGAAACTCCTCAGAAGAATCTGATTTGTGGTGAGGGGAGAGAGATAAAAGCTCATTTAGGAACGACATGAACATGCTGCGTACGTAGCTGTTTATCAGTAAATATCTCCACTGAGATTAAGAAAAGCAGTACCGTAATAAATTAAGTACTTCCTGGTATGGTTACTGTACTGGTAACTCCCCAAAAGAATCTGGATTGTGGTGACGGAACAGAGAAAAAAGCTCATTTGGGACCTGCACTTACGAAGGGGGTAGGCAGCTGTATATCAGGGAGTAAACCTGAGAATAAAAACAGCTGGAGCTTGTTAAGGTAATTACACAGGGGAAAGGATAATGTACTGGGAACTCCTCAGAAGAATCTGATTTGTGGTGAGGGGAGAGAGATAAAAGCTCATTTAAGAACGACATGAACATGCTGGGTAGGTAGCTGTTTATCAGTAAATATCTCCACTGAGATTAAGAAAAGTAGTAGCTTAATAAATTAAGTACTTCCTTGTATGGTTACTTTACTGGTAACTCCTCAAAAGAATCTGGATTGTGGTGAGGGAACAGAGACAAAATCTCATTTAGGACCTGCACTTACGAAGGGGGTAGGCAGCTGTATATCAGGGAGTAAACCTTCTGAGAATAAAAACAGCTGGAGCTTGTTAAGGTAATTACACAGGGGAAAGGATAATGTACTGGGAACTCCACAGAAGAATCTGATTTGTGGTGAGGGGAGAGAGATAAAAGCTCATTTAGGAACGACATGAACATGCTGCGTAGGTAGCTGTTTATCAGTAAATATCTCCACTGAGATTAAGAAAAGCAGTAGCTTAATAAATTAAGTACTTCCTGGAATGATTACTGTACAGGTAACTCCCCAAAAGAATCTGGATTGTGGTGAGGGAACAGAGAAAAAAGCTCATTTAGGACCTGCACTTACGAAGGGGGTAGGCAGCTGTATATCAGGGAGTAAACCTTCTGAGAATAAAAACAGCTGGAGCTTGTTAAGGTAATTACACATGGGAAAGGATAATGTACTGGGAACTTCTCAGAAGAATCTGATTTGTGGTGAGGGGAGAGAGAAAAGCTCATTTAGGAACGACATGAACATGCTGCGTAGGTAGCTGTTTATCAGTAAATATCTCCACTGAGATGAAGAAAAGCAGTAGCTTAATAAATTAAGTACTTCCTGGTATGGTTACTGTACTGGTAACTCCCCAAAAGAATCTGGATTGTGGTGAGGGAACAGAGAAAAAAGCTCATTTAGGACCTGCAGTTACGAAGGGGGTAGGCAGCTGTATATCAGGGAGTAAACCTTCTGAATATAAAAACAGCTGGAGCTTGTTAAGGTAATTACACAGGGAAAAGGATAATGTACTGGGAACTCCTCAGAAGAATCTGATTTGTGGTGAGGGGAGAGAGATAAAAGCTCTTTTAGGAACGACATGAATATGCTGCGTAGGTAGCTGTTTATCAGTAAATATCTCCACTGAGATTAAGAAAAGCAGTAGCTTAATAAATTAAGTACTTCCTGGTATGGTTACTGTACTGGTAACTCCCCAAAAGAATCTGGATTGTGGTGAGGGAACATAGAAAAAAGCTCATTTAGGACCTGCACTTACGAAGGGGGTAGGCAACTGTATATCAGGGAGTAAACCTTCTGAGAATAAAAACAGCTGGAGCTTGTTAAGGTAATTACACAGGGAAAAGGATAATGTACTGGAAACTCCTCAGAAGAATCTGATTTGTGGTGAGGGGAGAGAGATAAAAGCTCATTTAGGAACGACATGAACATGCTGCGTACGTAGCTGTTTATCAGTAAATATCTCCACTGAGATTAAGAAAAGCAGTATCTTAATAAATTAAGTACTTCCTGGTATGGTTACTGTACTGGTAACTCCACAAAAGAATCTGGATTGTGGTGAGGGAACAGAGAAAAAAGCTCATTTAGGACCTGCACTTACGAAGGGGTAGGCAGCTGTATATCAGGGAGTAAACCTTCTGAGAATAAAAACAGCTGGAGCTTGTTAAGGTAATTAGACAGGGGAAAGGATAATATACTGGGAACTCCTCAGAAGAATCTGATTTGTGGTGAGGGGAGAGAGATAAAAGCTCATTTAGGAACGACATGAACATGCTGCGTAGGTATCTGTTTATCAGTAAATATCTCCACTGAGATTAAGAAAAGCAGTAGCTTAATAAATAAAGTACTTACTGGTATGGTTACTTTAGTGGTAACTCCCCAAAAGAATCTGGATTGTGGTGAGGGAACAGAGAAAAAAGCTCATTTAGGACCTGCAGTTACGAAGGGGTTAGGCAGCTGTATATCAGGGAGTAAACCTTCCGAGAATAAAAACAGCTGGAGCTTGTTAAGGTAATTACACAGGGGAAAGGATAATGTACTGGGAACTCCTCAGAAGAATCTGATTTGTGGTGAGGGGAGAGAGATAAAAGCTCATTTAGGATTGACATGAACATGCTGGGTAGGTAGCTGTTTATCAATAAATATCTCCACTGAGATTAAGAAAAGCAGTAGCTTAATAAATTAAGTACTTCCTGGTATGGTTACTGTACTGGCAACTCCCCAAAAGAATCTGGATTGTGGTGAGGGAACAGAGAAAAAAGCTCATTTATGACCTGCACTTACGAAGGTGGTAGGCAGCTGTATATCAGGGAGTAAACCTTCTGAGAATAAAAACAGCTGGAGCTTGCAAAGTTAATTACACAGGGGAAAGGATAATGTACAGGGAACTCCTCAGAAGAATCTGATTTGTGGTGAGGGGAGAGAGATAAAAGCTCATTTAGGAACGACATGAACATGCTGCATAGGTAGCTGTTTATCAGTAAATATCTCCACTGAGATTAAGAAAAGCTGTAGCTTAATAAATTAAGTACTTCCTTGTATAATTTCTGTACTGGTAACTCCCCAAAAGAATCTGGATTGTGGTGAGGGAACAGAGAAAAAAGCTCATTTAGGACCTACACTTACGAAGGGGGTAGGCAGCTGTATATCAGGGAGTAAACCTTCTGAGAATAAAAACAACTGGAGCTTGTTAAGGTAATTCCTCAGGGGAAAGGATAATGTACTGGGAACTCCTCAGAAGAATCAGATTTGTGGTGAGGGGAGAGAGATAAAAGCTCATTTATGAACGACATGAACATGCTGCGTAGGTAGCTGTTTATCAGTAAATATCTCCACTGAGATTAAGAAAAGCAGTAGCTTAATAAATTAAGTACTTCCTGGTATGGTTACTGTACTGGTAACTCCCCAAAAGAATCTGGATTGTGGTGAGGGTACAGAGAAAAAAGCTCATTTAGGACGTGCAGTTACAATGGGGGTAGGCAGCTGTATATCAGGGAGTAAACCTTCTGAATATAAAAACAGCTGGAGCTTGTTAAGGTAATTACACAGGGAAAAGGATAATGTACTGGGAACTCCTCAGAAGAATCTGATTTGTGGTGAGGGGAAAGAGATAAATCTCCTTTAGGAACGACATGAATATGCTGCGTAGGTAGCTGTTTATCAGTAAATATCTCCACTGAGATTAAGAAAAGCAGTAGCTTAATAAATTAAGTACTTCCTGGTATGGTTACTGTACTGGCAACTCCCCAAAAGAATCTGGATTGTGGTGAGGGAACAGGGAAAAAAGCTCATTTAAGACCTGCACTTACGAAGGGGGTAGGCAGCTGTATATCAGGGAGTAAACCTTCTGAGAATAAAAACAGCTGGAGCTTGTTAAGGTAATTACACAGGGGAAAGGATAATGTACTGGGAACTCCTCAGAAGAATCTGATTCGTGGTGAGGGGAGAGAGATAAAAGCTCATTTAGGAACGACATGAACATGCTGCGTAGTTAGCTGTTTATCAGTAAATATCTCCACTGAGATTAAGAAAAGCAGTAGCTTAATAAATTAAGTACTTCCTGGTATGGTTACTGTACTGGTAACTCCCCAAAAGAATCTGGATTGTAGTGAGGGAACAGAGAAAAAAGCTCATTTAGGACCTGCACTTACGAAGGGGGTAGGCAGCTGTATATCAGGGAGTAAACCTTCTGAGAATAAAAACAGCTGGAGATTGTTAAGGTAATTACACAGGGAAAAGGATAATGTACTGGAAACTCCTCAGAAGAATCTGATTTGTGGTGAGGGGAGAGAGATAAAAGCTCATTTAGGAACGACATTAACATGCTGCGTAAGTAGCTGTTTATCAGTAAATATCTCCACTGAGATTAAGAAAAGCAGTACCTTAATAAATTAAGTACTTCCTGGTATGGTTACTGTACTGGCAACTCCCCAAAAGAATCTGGATTGTGGTGAGGGAACAGAGAAAAAGCTCATTTAGGACCTGCACTTACGAAGGGGGTAGGCAGCTGTATATCAGGGAGTAAACCTTCTGAGAATAAAAACAGCTGGAGCTTGTTAAGGTAATTACACAGGGGAAAGGATAATGTACTGGGAACTCCTCAGAAGAATCTGATTCGTGGTGAGGGGAGAGAGATAAAAGCTCATTTAGGAACGACATGAACATGCTGCTTAGTTAGATGTTTATCAGTAAATATCTCCACTGAGATTAAGAAAAGCAGTAGCTTAATAAATTAAGTACTTCCTGGTATGGTTACTGTACTGGTAACTCCCCAAAAAATCTGGATTGTAGTGAGGGATCAGAGAAAAAAGCTCATTTAGGACCTGCACTTACGAAGGGGGTAGGCAGCTGTATATCAGGGAGTAAACCTTCTGAGAATAAAAACAGCTGGAGATTGTTAAGGTAATTACACAGGGAAAAGGATAATGTACTGGAAACTCCTCAGAAGAATCTGATTTGTGGTGAGGGGAGAGAGATAAAAGCTCATTTAGGAACGACATTAACATGCTGCGTACGTAGCTGTTTATCAGTAAATATCTCCACTGAGATTAAGAAAAGCAGTACCTTAATAAGTTAAGTACTTCCTGGAATGGTTACTGTACTGGTAACTCCCCAAAAGAATCTGGATTGTGGTGACGGAACAGAGAAAAAAGCTCATTTTGGACCTGCACTTACGAAGGGGTAGGCAGCTGTATATCAGGGAGTAAACCTGAGAATAAAAACAGCTGGAGCTTGTTAAGGTAATTACACAGGGGAAAGGATAATGTACTGGGAACTCCTCAGAAGAATCTGATTTGTGGTGAGGGGAGAGAGATAAAAGCTCATTTAAGAACGACATGAACATGCTGCATAGGTAGGTGTTTATCAGTAAATATCTCCACTGAGATTAAGAAAAGTAGTAGCTTAATAAATTAAGTACTTCCTGGTATGGTTACTGTACTGGTAACTCCCCAGAAGAATCTGGATTGTGGTGAGGGAACAGAGAAAAAAGCTCATTTAGGACCTGCACTTACGAAGGGGGTAGGCAGCTGTATATCAGGGAGTAAACCTTCTGAGAATAAAAACAACTGGAGCTTGTTAAGGTAATTCCTCAGGGGAAAGGATAATGTACTGGGAACTCCTCAGAAGAATCAGATTTGTGGTGAGGGGAGAGAGATAAAAGCTCATTTAGGAACGACATGAACATGCTGCGTAGGTAGCTGTTTATCAGTAAATATCTCCACTGACATTAAGAAAAGCAGTAGCTTAATAAATTAAGTACTTCCTGGTATGGTTACTGTACTGGTAACTCCCCAAAAGAATCTGGATTGTGGTGAGGGTACAGAGAAAAAAGCTCATTTAGGACCTGCACTTACGAAGGGGGTAGGCAGCTGTATATCAGGGAGTAAAACTTCTGAGAATAAAAACAGCTGGATCTTGTTAAGGTAATTACACAGGGGAAAGGATAATGTACTGGGAACTCCTCAGAAGTATCTGATTTGTGGTGAGGGGAGAGAGATAAAAGCTCATTTAGGAACGACATGAACATGCTACGTAGGTCGCTGTTTATCAGTAAATATCTCCACTGAGATTAAGAAAAGCAGTAGCTTAATAAATTAAGTACTTCCTAGTATGGTTACTGTACTGGTACCTCCCCAAAAGAATCTGGATTGTTGTGAGGGAACAGAGCAAAAAGCTCATTTAGGACCTGCACTTACGAAGGGGTAGGCAGCTGTATATCAGGGAGTAAACCTTCTGAGAATAAAAACAGCTGGAGCTTGTTAAGGTAATTACACAGGGGAAACGATAATGTACTGGGAACTCCTCAGAAGAATCTGATTTGTGGTGAGGGGAGAGAGATAAAAGCTCATTTAGGAACGACATGAACATGCTGCATATGTAGCTGTTTATCAATAAATATCTCCACTGAGATTAAGAAAAGCAGTAGCTTAATAAATTAAGTACTTCCTGGTATGGTTACTGTACTGGTAACTCCCCAAAAGAATCTGGATTGTGGTGAGGGAACAGAGAAAAAAGCTCATTTAGGACCTGCACTTACGAAGGGGATAGGCAGCTGTATATCAGGGAGTAAACCTTCTCAGAATAAAAACAGCTGGAGATTGTTAAGGTAATTACACAGGGGAAAGGATAATGTACTGGGAACTCCTCAGAAGAATCTGATTTGTGGTGAGGGTAGAGAGATAAAAGCTCATTTAGTAACGACATGAACATGCTGCGTAGGTAGCTGTTTATCAGTAAATATCTCCACTGAGATTAAGAAAAGCAGTAGCTTAATAAATTAAGTACTTCCTGGTATGATTACTGTACAGGTAACTCCCCAAAAGAATCTGGATTGTGGTGAGGCAACAGAGAAAAAAGCTCATTTAGGACCTGCACTTACGAAGGGGGTAGGCAGCTGTATATCAGGGAGTAAACCTTCTGAGAATAAAAACAGCTGGAGCTTGTTAAGGTAATTACACATGGGAAAGGATAATGTACTGGGAACTCCTCAGAAGAATCTGATTTGTGGTGAGGGGAGAGAAAAAAGCTCATTTAGGAACGATATGAACATGCTGCGTAGGTAGCAGTTTATCAGTAAATATCTCCACTGAGAATAAGAAAAGCAGTTGCTTAATAAATTAAGTACTTCCTGGTATGGTTACTGTACTGGTAACTCCCCAAAAGAATCAGGATTGTGGTGAGGGAAAAGAGAAAAAAGCTCATTTAGGACCTGCACTTACGAAGGGGGTAGGCAGCTGTATATCAGGGAGTAAACCTTCTGAGAATAAAAACAACTGGAGCTTGTTAAGGTAATTCCTCAGGGGAAAGGATAATGTACTGGGAACTCCTCAGAAGAATCAGATTTGTGGTGAGGGGAGAGAGATAAAAGCTCATTTAGGAACGACATGAACATGCTGCGTAGGTAGCTGTTTATCAGTAAATATCTCCACTGAGATTAAGAAAAGCAGTAGCTTAATAAATTAAGTACTTCCTGGTATGGTTACTGTACTGGTAACTCCCCAAAAGAATCTGGATTGTGGTGAGGGTACAGAGAAAAAAGCTCATTTAGAACCTGCACTTACGAAGGGGGTAGGCAGCTGTATATCAGGGAGTAAAACTTCTGAGAATAAAAACAGCTGGATCTTGTTAAGGTAATTACACAGGGGAAAGGATAATGTACTGGGAACTCCTCAGAAGTATCTGATTTGTGGTGAGGGGAGAGAGATAAAAGCTCATTTAGGAACGACATGAACATGCTACGTAGGTCGCTGTTTATGAGTAAATATCTCCACTGAGATTAAGAAAAGCAGTAGCTTAATAAATTAAGTACTTCCTAGTATGGTTACTGTACTGGTAACTCCCCAAAAGAATCTGGATTGTTGTGAGGGAACAGAGCAAAAAGCTCATTTAGGACCTGCACTTACGAAGGGGTAGGCAGCTGTATATCAGGGAGTAAACCTTCTGAGAATAAAAACAGCTGGAGCTTGTTAAGGTAATTACACAGGGGAAACGATAATGTACTGGGAACTCCTCAAAAGAATCTGATTTGTGGTGAGGGGAGAGAGATAAAAGCTCATTTAGGAACGACATGAACATGCTGCATAGGTAGCTGTTTATCAATAAATATCTCCACTGAGATTAAGAAAAGCAGTAGCTTAATAAATTAAGTACTTCCTGGTATGGTTACTGTACTGGTAACTCCCCAAAAGAATCTGGATTGTGGTGAGGGAACAGAGAAAAAAGCTCATTTAGGACCTGCACTTACGAAGGGGATAGGCAGCTGTATATCAGGGAGTAAACCTTCTCAGAATAAAAACAGCTGGAGATTGTTAAGGTAATTACACAGGGGAAAGGATAATGTACTGGGAACTCCTCAGAAGAATCTGATTTGTGGTGAGGGTAGAGAGATAAAAGCTCATTTAGTAACGACATGAACATGCTGCGTAGGTAGCTGTTTATCAGTAAATATCTCCACTGAGATTAAGAAAAGCAGTAGCTTAATAAATTAAGTACTTCCTGGTATGATTACTGTACAGGTAACTCCCCAAAAGAATCTGGATTGTGGTGAGGCAACAGAGAAAAAAGCTCATTTAGGACCTGCACTTACGAAGGGGGTAGGCAGCTGTATATCAGGGAGTAAACCTTCTGAGAATAAAAACAGCTGGAGCTTGTTAAGGTAATTACTCAGGGGAAAGGATAATGTACTGGGAACTCCTCAGAAGAATCTGATTTGTGGTGAGGGGAGAGAAAAAAGCTCATTTAGGAACGATATGAACATGCTGCGTAGGTAGCAGTTTATCAGTAAATATCTCCACTGAGAATAAGAAAAGCAGTTGCTTAATAAATTAAGTACTTCCTGGTATGGTTACTGTACTGGTAACTCCCCAAAAGAATCTGGATTTTGGTGAGGGAACAGAGAAAAAAGCTCATTTAGGAACTGCACTTACGAAGTGGGTAGGCAGCTGTATATCAGGGAGTAAAACTTCTGAGAATAAAAACAGCTGGAGCTTGTTAACGTAATTACACAGGGGAAAGGATAATGTACTGGGAACTTCTCAGAAGAATCTGAGTTGTAGTGAGGGGAGAGAGATAAAAGCTCATTTAGGAACGATATGAACATGCTGCATACGTAGCTGTTTATCAGTAAATATGTCCACTGGGATTAAGAAAAGCAGTAGCTTAATAAATTAAGTACTCCCTGTATGGATACTGTACTGGTAATTCCCCAAAAGAATCTGGATTGTGGTGAGGGAACAGAGAAAAAAGCTCATTTAGGACCTGCACTTACGAAGGGGGTAGGCAGCTGTATATCAGGGAGTAAACCTTCTGAGAATAAAAACAGCTGGAGCTTGTTCAGGTAATTACACAGGGGAAAGGATAATGTACTGGGAACTCCTCAGAAGAATCTGATTTGTGGTGAGGGGAGAGAGATAAAAGCTCATTTAGGAACGACATGAACATTCAGCGTATGTAGCTGTTTTTCAGTAAATATCTCCACTGAGATTAAGAAAAGCAGTAGCTTAATAAATTAAGTATTTCCTGGTATGGTTACTGTACAGGTAACTCCCCAAAAGAATCTGGATTGTGGTGAGGGAACAGAGAAAAAAGCTCATTTAGGACCTGCACTTACGAAGGGGGTAGGCAGCTGTTAATCAGGGAGTAAACCTTCTGAGAATAAAAACAGCTGGAGCTTGTTAAGGTAATTACACAGGGGAAAGGATAATGTACTGGGAACTCCTCAGAAGAATCTGATTTGTGGTGAGGGGAGAGAGATAAAAGCTCATTATGAACGACATGAACATGCTGCGTAGTTAGCTGTTGATCAGTAAATATCTCCACTGAGATTAAGAAAAGCAGTAGCTTAATAAATTAAGTACTTCCTGGTATGGTTACTGTACTGGCAACTCCCCAAAAGAATCTGGATTGTGGTGAGGGAACAGAGAAAAAAGCTCATTTAGGACCTGCAGTTACGAAGGGGGTAGGCAACTGTATATCAGGGAGTAAACCTTCTGAGAATAAAAACAGCTGGAGCTTGTTAAGGTAATTACAAAGGGGAAAGGATAATGTACTGGGAACTCCTCAGAAGAATCTGATTTGTGGTGAGGGGAGAGAGATAAAAGCTCCATTATGAACGACATGTACATGCTGCGTAGGTAGCTGTTTATCAGTAAATATCTCCACTGAGATTAAGAAAAGCAGTAGCTTAATAAATTAAGTACTTCCTGGTATGGTTACTGTACTGGCAACTCCCCAAAAGAATCTGGATTGTGGTGAGGGAACAGAGAAAAAAGCTCATTAAACCTGCACTTACCAAGGGGGCAGGCAGCTCTATATCAGGGAGTAAACCTTCTGAGAATAAAAACAGCTGGAGCTTGTTAAGGTAATTACACAGGGGAAAGGATAATGTACGGGGAACTCTTCAGAAGAATCTGATTTGTGGTGAGGGGAGAGAGATAAAAGCTCATTTAGGAACGACATGAACATGCTGGGTAGGTAGCAGTTTATCAGTACATATCTCCACTGAGATTAAGAAAAGTAGTAGCTTAATGAATTAAGTACTTCCTGGTATGGTTACTGTACTGGTAACTCCCCAAAAGAATCTGGATTGTGGTGAGGGAACAGAGAAAAAAGCTTATTTAGGACCTGCACTTACGAAGGGGATAGGCCGCTGTATATCAGGGAGTAAACCTTCTGAGAATAAAAACAGCTGGAGCTTGTTAAGGTAATTACACAGGGGAAAGGATAATGTATTGGGAACTCCTCAGAAGAATCTGATTTGTGGTGAGGGGAGCGAGATAAAAGCTCATTTAGGAACGACATGAACATGCTGCGTAGGTAGCTGTTTATCAGTAAATATCTCCACTGAGATTAAGAAAAGCAGTAGCTTAATGAATTAAGTACGTCCTGGTATGGTTACTGTACTGGTAACTCCCCAAAAGAATCTGGATTGTGGTGAGGGAACAGAGAAAAAAGCTCATTTAGGACCTGCACTTACGAAGGGGGTAGTCCGCTGTATATCAGGGAGTAAACCTTCTGAGAATAAAAACAGCTGGAGCTTGTTAAGGTAATTACACAGGGGAAAGGATAATGTACTGGGAACTCCTCTGAAGAATCTGATTTGTGGTGAGGGGAGATAGATAAAAGCTCATTTATGAAGGACATGAACATGCTGGGTAGGTAGCTGTTTATCAGTAAATATCTCCACTGAGATTAAGAAAAGCAGTAGCTTAATAAATTAAGTACTTCCTGGTATGGTTACTGTACTGGTAACTCCCAAAAAGAATCTGGATTGTGGTGAGGGAACAGAGAGAAAAGCTCATTTAGGACCTGCACTTACGAAGGGGGTAGGCAGCTGTATATCAGGGAGTAAACCTTCTGAGAATAAAAACAGCTGGAGATTGTTAAGGTAATTACACAGGGGAAAGGATAATGTACTGGGAACTCCTCAGAAGAATCTGATGTGTGGTGAGGGGAGAGAGATAAAAGCTCATTTATGAACGACATGAACATGCTGTGTAGATAGCTGTTTATCAGTAAATATCTCCACTGAGGTTAAGAAAAGCAGAAGCTTAATAAATTAAGTACTTCCTGGTATGGTTACTGTACTGGTAACTCCCCAAAAGAATCTGGATTGTGGTGAGGGAACAGAGAAAAAAGCTCATTTAGGACCTGCACTTACGAAGGGGGTAGGCAGCTGTATATCACGGAGTAAAACTTCTGAGAATAAAAACAGCTGGAGCTTGTTAAGGTAATTACACAGGGGAAAGGATATTGTACTGGGAACTCCTCAGAAGAATCTGAGTTGTGGTGAGGGGGGAGAGATAAAAGCTCATTTAGGAACGACATGAACATGCAGCGTATGTAGCTGTTTATCAGTAAATATATCCACTGAGATTAAGAAAAGCAGTAGCTTAATAAATTAAGTACTTCCTGGTATGGTTACTGTACTGGTAACTTCCCAAAAGAATCTGGATTGTGGTGAGGGAACAGAGAGAAAAGCTCATTTCGGACATGCACTTACGAAGGGGGTAGGCAGCTGTATATCAGGGAGTAAACATTCTGAGGATAAAAACAGCTGGAGCTTGTAAAGGTAATTACACTGGGGAAAGGATAATGTACTGGGAACTCCTCAGAAGAATCTGATTTGTAGTGGGGGAGAGAGATAAATGCTCATTTAGGAACGACATGAACATGCTGCGTAGGTAGCTGTTTATCAGTAAATATCTCCACTGAGATTAAGAAAAGCAGTAGCTTAATAAATTAAGTACTTCCTGGTATGGTTACTGTACTGGTAACTCCCCAAAAGAATCTGGATTGTGGTGAGGGAACAGAGAAAAAAGCTCATTTAGGACCTGCACTTACGAAGGGGGTCGGCAGCTGTATATCAGGGAGTAAACCTTCTGAGAATAAAAACAGCTGGAGCTTGTTAAGGTAATTACACAGGGGAAAGGATAATGTACTGGGAACTCCTCAGAAGAATCTGATTTGTGGTGAGGGGAGAGAGATAAAAGCTCATTTAGGAACGACATGAACATGCTGCGTAGGTAGCTGTTTATCAGTAAATATCTCCACTGAGATTAAGAAAAGCAGTAGCTTAATAAATTAAGTACTTCCTGGTATGGTTACTGTACTGGCAACTCCCCAAAAGAATCTGGATTGTGGTGAGGGAACAGAGAAAAAGCTCATTTAAGACCTGCAGTTACGAAGGGGGTAGGCAGCTGTATATCAGGGAGTAGACCTTCTGAGAATAAAAACAGCTGGAGCTTGTTAAGGTAATTACACAGGGGAAAGGATAATGTACTGGAAACTCCTCAGAAGAATCTGATTTGTGGTGAGGGGAGAGAGATAAAAGCTCATTTAGGAACGACATGAACATGCTGCGTACGTAGATGTTTATCAGTAAATATCTCCACTGAGATTAAGAAAAGCAGTAGCTTAATAAATTAAGTACTTCCTGGTATGGTTACTGTACTGGTAACTACCCAAAAGAATCTGGATTGTGTTGAGGGAACAGAGAAAAAAGCCCATTTAGCACCTGCAGTTACGAAGGGGGTAGGCAGCTGTATATCAGGGAGTAAACCTTCTGAGAATAAAAACAGCTGGAGCTTGTTAAGGTAATTACACAGGGGAAAGGATAATGTACTGGGAACTCCTTAGAAGAATCTGATTTGTGGTGAGGGTAGAGAGATAAAAGCTCATTTAGGAACGACATGAACATGCTGCGTAGGTAGCTGTTTATCAGTAAATATCTCCACTGAGATTAAGAAAAGCAGTAGCTTAATGAATTAAGTACTTCCTGGTATGGTTACTGTACTGGTAACTCCCCAAAAGAATCTGGATTGTGGTGAGGGAACAGAGAAAAAAGCTTATTTAGGACCTGCACTTACCAAGGGGGTAGGCCGCTGTATATCAGGGAGTAAACCTTCTGAGAATAAAAACAGCTGGAGCTTGTTAAGGTAATTACACAGGGGAAAGGATAATGTACTGGGAACTCCTCAGAAGAATCTGATTTGTGGTGAGGGGAAAGAGATAAAAGCTCATTTAGGAACGATATGAACATGCTGCGTAGGTAGCTGTTTATCAGTAAATATATCCACTGAGATTAAGAAAAGCAGTAGCTTAATAAATTAAGTACTTCCTGGTATGGTTACTGTACTGGTACCTCCCCAAAAGAATCTGGATTGTGGTGAGGGAACAGAGAAAAAGCTCATTTGGGACCTGCACTTACGAAGGGGGCAGGCAGCTGTATATCAGGGAGTATAACTTCTGAGAATAAAAACAGCTGGAGCTTGTTAAGGTAATTAAACAGGGGAAAGGATAATGTACTGGGAACTCCTCAGAAGAATCTGATTTGTGGTGAGGGGAGCGAGATAAAAGCTCAATTAGGAACGACATGAACATGCTGCGTACGTAGCTGTTTATCAGTAAATATCTCCACTGAGATTAAGAAAAGCAGTAGCTTAATAAATTAAGTACTTCCTGGTATGGTTACTGTACTGGTAACTTCCCAAAAGAATCTGGATTGTGGTGAGGGAACAGAGAGAAAAGCTCATTTAGGACCTGCACTTACGAAGGGGGTAGGCAGCTGTATATCAGGGAGTAAACCTTCTGAGAATAAAAACAGCTGGAGCTTGTTAAGGTAATTACACAGGGGAAAGGATAATGTACTGGGAACTCCTCAGAAGAATCTGATTTGTAGTGGGGGAGAGAGATTAAAGCTCATTTAGGAACGACATGAACATGCTGCGTAGGTAGCTGTTTATCAGTAAATATCTCCAATGAGATTAAGTAAAGCAGTAGCTTAATAAATTAAGTACTTCCTGGTATGGTTACTGTACGGGCAACTCCCCAAAAGAATCTGGATTGTGGTGAGGGAACAGAGAAAAAAGCTCATTTAGGACCTGGAGTTACGAAGGGGGTAGGCAGCTGTATATCAGGGAGTAAACCTTCTGAGAATTAAAACAGCTGGAGCTTGTTAAGGTAATTACACAGGGGAAAGGATAATGTACTGGGAACTCCTCAGAAGAATCTGATTAGTGGTGAGGGGAGAGAGATAAAAGCTCATTTAGGAACGACATGAACATTCTGCGTAGGTAGCTGATTATCAGTAAATATTTCCACTGAGATTAAGAAAAGCAGTAGCTTAATAAATTAAGTACTTCCTGGTATGGTTACTGTACTGGTAACTCCCCAAAAGAATCTGGATTGTGGTGAGCGAATAGAGAAAAAAGCTCATTTAGGACCTGCACTTACGAAGGGGATAGGCAGCTTTATATCAGGGAGTAAACCTTCTGAGAATAAAAACAGCTGGAGCTTGTTAAGGTAATTACACAGGGGAAAGGATAATGTATGGGAACTCCTCAGAAAAATCTGATTTGTGGTGAGGGGAGAGAGATAAAAGCTCATTTTGGAACGACATGTACGTGCTGCGTAGGTAGCTGTTTATCAGTAAATATCTCGACTGAGATTTAGAAAAGCAGTAGCTTAATAAATTAAGTACTTCCTGGTATGGTTACTGTACTGGTAACTCCCCAAAAGAATCTGGATTTTGGTGAGGGAACAGAGAAAAAAGCTCATTTAGGACCTGCACTTACGAAGGGGGCAGGCAGCTGTATATCAGGGAGTAAAACTTCTGAGAATAAAAACAGCTGGAGCTTGTTAAGGTAATTAAACAGGGGAAAGGATAATGTACTGGGAACTCCTCAGAAGAATCTGATTTGTGGTGAGGGGAGCGAGATAAAAGCTCAATTAGGAACGACATGAACATGCTGCGTACGTAGCTGTTTATCAGTAAATATCTACACTGAGATTAAGAAAAGCAGTAGCTTAATAAATTAAGTACTTCCTGGTATGGTTACTGTACTGGTAACTTCCCAAAAGAATCTGGATTGTGGTGAGGGAACAGAGAGAAAAGCTCATTTAGGACCTGCACTTACGAAGGGGGTAGGCAGCTGTATATCAGGGAGTAAACCTTCTGAGAATAAAAACAGCTGGAGCTTGTTAAGGTAATTACACAGGGGAAAGGATAATGTACTGGGATCTCCTCAGAAGAATCTGATTTGTAGTGGGGGAGAGAGATAAAAGCTCATTTAGGAACGACATGAACATGCTGCGTAGGTAGCTGTTTATCAGTAAATATCTCCACTGAGATTAAGAAAAGCAGTAGCTTAATAAATTAAGTACTTCCTGGTATGGTTACTGTACTGGCAACTCCCCAAAAGAATCTGGGTTGTGGTGAGGGAACAGAGAAAAAAGCTCATTTAGGACCTGCAGTTACGAAGGGGGTAGGCAGCTGTATATCAGGGAGTAAACCTTCTGAGAATAAAAACAGCTGGAGCTTGTTAAGGTAATTACACAGGGGAAAAGATAATGTACTGGGAACTCCTCAGAAGAATCTGATTTGTGGTGAGGGGAGCGAGATTAAATCTCATTTAGGAACGACATGAACTTGCTGCGTAGGTAGCTGGTTATCAGTAAATATCTCCACTGAGATTAAGAAAATCAGTAGGTTCATGAATTAAGTACTTCCTGGTATGGTTACTGTACTGGTAACTCCCCAAAAAAATTTGGATTGTGGTGAGGGAACAGAGAAAAAAGCTCATTTAGGACCTGCACTTACGAAGCAGGTAGGCAGCTGTATATCAGGGAGTATCGCTTCTGATACTAAAAACAGCTGGAGCTTGTTAAGGTAATTACACAGGGGAAAGGATAATGTACTGGGAACTCCTCAGAAGAATCTGATTTGTGTTGAGGGGAGAGAGATAAAAGCTCATTTAGAAACGACATGAACATGCTGTGTAGGTAGCAGATTATCAGTAAATATCTCCACTGAGATTAAGAAAAGCAGTAGCTTAATAAATTAAGTACTTCCTGGTATGGTTACTGTACTGGTAACTCCCCAAAACAATTTGGATTGTGGTGAGGGAACAGAGAAAAAAGCTCATTTAGGTCCTACACTTACGAAGGGGGTAGGCAGCTGTATATCAGGGAGTAAACCTTCTGAGAATAAAAACAGCTGGAGCTTGTTAAGGTAATTACACAGGGGAAAGAATAAAGTAATGTGAACTGCTCAGAAGAATCTGATTTGTGGTGAGGGGAGAGATAAAAGCTCATTTAGGAATGACATGAACATGCTGCGTAGGTAGCTGTTTATCAGTAAATATCTCCACTGAGATTAAGAAAAGCAGTAGCTTAATAAATTAAGTACTTCCTGGTATGGTTACTGTACTGGAAACTCCCCAAAAGAATCTGGATTGTGGTGAGGGAACAGAGAAAAAAGCTCATTTAGGACCTGCACTTACGAAGGGGGTAGGCAGCTGTATATCAGGGAGTAAACCTTCTGAGAGTAAAAACAGCTGGAGCTTGTTAAGGTAATTACACAGGGGAAAGGATAATGTACTGGGAACTCCTCAGAAGAATCTGATTTGCGGTGACGGGAGAGAGATAAAAGCTCATTTAGGAACGACATGAACATGCTGCGTAGGTAGCTGTTTAGCAGTAAATATTTCCACTGAGATTAAGAAAAGCAGTAGCTTAATAAATTAAGTAATTCCTATTATGGTTACTGTACTGGTAACTCCCCAAAAGAATCTGGATTGTGGTGAGGGAACAGAGAAAAAAGCTCATTTATGACCTGCACTTACGAAGCAGGTAGGCAGCTGTATATCAGGGAGTATCGCTTCTGATACTAAAAACTGCTGGAGCTTGTTAAGGTAATTACACAGGGGAAAGGATAATGTACTGGGAACTCCTCAGAAGAATCTGATTTGTGGTGAGGGGAGCGAGATAAAAGTTCAATTAGGAACGACATGAACATGCTGCGTACGTAGCTGTTTATCAGTAAATATCTCCACTGAGATTAAGAAAAGCAGTAGCTTAATAAATTAAGTACTTCCTGGTATGGTTACTGTACTGGTAACTTCCCAAAAGAATCTGGATTGTGGTAGGGAACAGAGAGAAAAGCTCATTTAGGACCTGCACTTACGAAGGGGGTAGGCAGCTGTATATCAGGGAGTAAACATTCTGAGAATAAAACCAGCTGGAGCTTGTTAAGGTAATTACACAGGGGAAAGGATAATGTACTGGGAACTCCTCAGAAGAATCTGATTTATAGTGGGGGAGAGCGATAAAAGCTCATTTAGGAACGACATGAACATGCTGCGTAGGTAGCTGTTTATCAGTAAATATCTCCACTGAGATTAAGAAAAGCAGTAGCTTAATAAATTAAGTACTCCCTGTATGGATACTGTACTGGTAACACCCCAAAAGAATCTGGATTGTGGTGAGGGAACAGAGACAAAAGCTCATTTAGGACCTGCACTTACGAAGTGGGTAGGCATCTGTATATCAGGGAGTAAACCTTCTGAGAATAAAAACAGCTGGAGCTTGTTAAGGTAATTACACAGGGGAAAGAATAATGTACTGGGAACTCCTTAGAAGAATCTGATTTGTGGTGAGGGGAGAGAGATAAAAGCTCATTTAGGAACGACATGTACATGCTGCGTAGGTAGCTGTTTATCAGTAAATATCTCCACTGAGATTAAGAAAAGCAGTAGCTTAATAAATTAAGTACTTCCTGGTATGGTTACTGTACTGGTAACTCCCCAAAAGAATCTGGACGGTGGTGAGGGAACAGAGAAAAAAGCTCATTTAGGACCTGCACTTACGAAGGGGGTAGGCAGCTGTATATCAGGGAGTAAACCTTCTGAGAATAAAAACAGCTGGAGCTTGTTAAGGTAATTACACAGGGGAAAGGATAATGTACTGGGAATTCCTCAGAAGAATCTGACTTGTGGTGAGGGGAGAGAGATATAAGCTCATTTAGGAACGACATGAACATGCTAAGTAGGTTTCTGTTTATCAGTAAATATCTCCACTGAGATTAAGAAAAGCAGTAGCTTAATGAATTAAGTACTTCCTGGTATGGTTACTGTACTGGTAACTCCCCAAAAGAATCTGGATTGTGGTGAGGGAACAGAGAAAAAAGCTTATTTAGGACCTGCACTTACGAAGGGGGTAGGCAGCTGTATATCAGGGAGTAAACCTTCTGAGAATAAAAACAGCTGGAGCTTGTTAAGGTAATTACACAGGGGAAAGGATAATGTACTGGGAACTCATCAGAAGAATCTGATTTGTGGTGAGGGGAGAGAGATAAAAGCTTATTTAGGAACGACATGAACATGCTGCATACGCAGCTGTTTATCAGTAAATATCTCCGCTGAGATTAAGAAAAGAAGTAGCTTAATAAATTAAGTACTTCCTGGTATGGATACTGTACCGGTAACTCCCCAAAAGAATCTGGCTTGTGGTGAGGGAACAGAGAAAAAAGCTCATTTATGAACGACATGAACATGCTGCATATGTAGCTGTTTATCAGTAATTATCTCCACTGAGATTAAGAAAAGCAGTAGCTTAATAAATTAAGTACTTCCTGGTATGGTTACTGTACTGGTAACTCCCCAAAAGAATCTGGATTGTGGTGAGGGAACACAGAAAAAAGCTCAATTAGGGCCTGCACTTACGAAGGGGTTAGGCAGCTGTATATCAGGGAGTAAACCTTCTGAGATTAAAAACAGCTGGAGCTTGTTAAGGTAATTACACAGGGGAAAGGATAATGTACTGGGAACTCCTCAGAAGAATCTGGATTGTGGTGAGGGAACAGAGAAAAAAGCTCATTTAGGAACGACATGCACATGCTGCGTAGGTAGCTGTTTATCAGTAAATATCTCCACTGAGATTAAGAAAAGCAGTAGCTTAATAAATTAAGTACTTCCTGGTATGGTTACTGTACTGGTAACTCCCCAAAAGAATCTGGATTGTGGTGAGGGAACAGAGAAAAAAGCTCATTTAGGACCTGCACTTACGAAGGGGGTAGGCAGCTGTATATCAGGAAGTAAACCTTCTGAGAATAAAAACACCTTGAGCTTGTTAAGGTAATTACACAGGGGAAAGGATAATGTACTGGGAACTCCTCAGAAGAATCTGGATTGTGGTGAGGGAACAGAGAAAAAAGCTCATTTAGGACCTGCACTTACGAAGGGGGTAGGCTGCTGTATATCAGGGAGTATCGCTTCTGAGAATAAAAACAGATGGAGCTTGTTAAGGTAATTACACAGGGGAAAGGATAATGTACTGGGAACTCCTCAGTAGAATCTGATTTGTGGTGAGGGGAGAGAGATAAAAGCTCATTTAGGAACGACATGAACATGCTGCGTAGGTAGCTGTTTATCAGTAAATATCTCCACTGAGATTAAGAAAAGCAGTAGCTTAATAAATTAAGTACTTCCTGGTATGGTTACTGTACTGGTAACTCCCCAAAAGAATCTGGATTGTGGTGAGGGGACAGAGAAAAAAGCTCATTTAGGACCTGCACTTACGAAGGGGGTAGGCAGCTGTATATCAGGGAGTAAACCTTCTGAGAATAAAAACAGCTCTAGCTTGTTAAGGTAATTACACAGGGGAAAGAATAATGTACTGGGAACTCCTCAGAAGAATCTGATTTGTGGTGAGGGAAGAGAGATAAAAGCTCATTTAGGAACGACATGGACATGCTGCGTAGGTAGCTGTTTATCAGTAAATATCTAAACTGAGATTAAGAAAAGCAGTAGCTTAATAAATTAAGTACTTCCTGGTATGGTTACTGTACTGGTAACTCCCCAAAAGAATCTGGATTGTGGTGAGGGAACAGAGAAAAAAGCTCATTTAGGACCTGCACTTACGAAGGGGGTAGGCAGCTGTATATCAGGGAGTAAACCTTCTGAGAATAAAAACAGCTGGAGCTTGTTAAGGTAATTACACAGGGGAAAGGATAATGTACTGGGAACTCCTCAGAAGAATCTGATTTGTGGTTAGGGGAGAGAGATAAAAGCTCATTTAGGAACGACATGAACATGCTGCCTAGGTAGCTGTTTATCAGTAAATATCTCCACTGAGATTAAGAAAAGCAGTAGCGTAATAAATTAAGTACTTCCTGGTATGATTACTGTACTGGTAACTCCCCAAAAGAATCTGGATTGTGGTGAGGGAACAGAGAAAAAAGCTCATTTACGACCTGCACTTACGAATGGGGTAGGCAGCTGTATATCAGGGAGTAAACCTTCTGAGAATAAAAACAGCTGGAGCTTGTTAAGGTAATTACACAGGGGAAAGGATAATGTACTGGGAACTCCTCAGAAGAATCTGATTTGTGGTGAGGGGAGAGAGATAAAAGCTCATTTAGGAACGACATGAACATGCTGCGTAGGTAGCTGTTTATCAGTAAATATCTCCACTGAGATTAAGAAAAGCAGTAGCTTAATAAATTAAGTACTTCCTGGTATGGTTACTGTACTGGTAATTCCCCAAAAGAATCTGGATTGTGGTGAGTTAACGGAGAAAAAGCTCATTTAGGACCTGCACTTACGAAGGTGGTAGGCAGCTGTATATCAGGGAGTAAACGTTCTGAGAATAAAAACAGCTGGAGCTTGTTAAGGTAATTACACAGGGGAAAGGATAATGTACTGGGAACTCCTCAGAAGAATCCATTTTGTGGTGAGGGGAGAGAGATAAAAGCTCATTTAGGAACGACATGAACATGCTGCGTACGTAGCTGTTTATCAGTAAATATCTCCACTGAGATTAAGAAAAGCAGTAGTTAATAAATTAAGTAATTCCTGGTATGGTTGCTGTACTGGTAACTCATCAAAAGAATCTGGATTGTGGTGAGGGAACAGAGAAAAAAGCTCATTTAGTACCTGCACTTACGAAGGGGGTAGGCAGCTGTATATCAGGGAGTAAACCTTCTGAGAATAAAAACAGCTGTAGCTTGTTAATGTAATTACACAGGGGAAAGGATAATGTACTGGGAACTCCTAAGAAGAATCTGATTTGTGGTGAGGGGAGAGAGATTAAAGCTCATTTAAGAATTACATGAACATACTGCGTAGGTAGCTGTTTATCAGTAAATATCTCCACTGAGATTAAGAAAAGCAGTAGCTTAATAAATTAAGTACTTCCTGGTATGGTTGCTGTACTGGTAACTCCCCAAAAGAATCTGGATTTTGGTGAGGGAACAGAGAAAAAAGCTCATTTAAGACCTGCACTTACGAAGGGGGTAGGCAGCTGTATATCAGGAAGTAAACCTTCTGAGAATAAAAACAGCTGGAGCTTGTTAAGGTAATTACACAGGGGAAAGGATAATGTACTGGGATCTCCTCAGAAGAATCTGATTTGTGGTGAGGGGAGAGAGATAAAAGCTCATTTAGGAACGACATGAACATGCTGCGTAGGTAGCTGTTTATCAGTAAATATCTCCACTGAGATTAATAAAAGCAGTAGCTTAATAAATAAAGTACTTCATGGTATGGTTACTGTAATGGTAACTCCCCAAAAGAATCTGGATTGTGGTGAGGGAACAGAGAAAGGAGCTCATTTAGGACTTGCACTTACGAAGGGGGTAGGCAGCTGTATATCAGGGAGTAAACCTTCTGAGAATAAAAACAGCTGGAGCTTGTTAAGGTAATTACACAGGGGAAAGGATAATGTACCGGGAACTCCTCAGAAGAATCTGATTTGTGGTGAGGGTAGAGAGATAAAAGCTCATTTAGGAACGACATGAACATGCTGCGTACGTAGCTGTTTATCAGTAAATATCTCCACTGTGATTAAGAAAAGCAGTAGCTTAATAAAATAAGTACTTCCTGGTATGGTTACTGTACTGGTAACTCCCCAAAAGAATCTGGATTGTGGTGAGGCAACAGAGAAAAAAGCTCATTTAGGACCTGCACTTACGAAGGGGGTAGGCAGCTGTATATCAGGGAGTAAACCTTCTGAGAATAAAAACAGCTGGAGCTTGTTAAGGTAATTACACAGGGGAAAGGATAATGTACTGGGAACTACTCAGAAGAATCCGACTTGTGGTGAGGGGAGAGAGATAAAAGCTCATTTAGGAACGACATGAACATGCTGCGTACGTAGCTGTTTATCAGTAAATATCTCCACTGAGATTAAGAAAAGCAGTAGCTTAATAAATTAAGTAATTCCTGGTATGGTTACTGTACTGGTAACTCCCCAAAAGAATCTGGATTGTGGTGAGGGAACAGAGAAAAAAGCTCACTTAGGACCTGCACTTACGAAGGGGGTAGGCAGCTCTATATCAGGGAGTAAATCTTCTGAGAATAATAACAGCTGGAGCTTGTTAAGGTAATTACACAGGGGAAAGGATAATGTACTGGGAACTCCTCAGAAGAATCTGATTTGTGGTGAGGGGAGAGAGATAAAAGCTGATTTAGGAACGACATGAACATGCTGCGTAGGTAGCTGATTATCAGTAAATATCTCCACTGAGATTAAGAAAAGCAGTAGCTTAATAAATTAAGTACTTCCTGGTATGGTTACTGTACTGGTAACTCCACCAAGGAATCTGGATTGTGGTGAGGGAACAGTGAAAAAAGCTCATTTAGGACCTGCACTTAGGAAGGGGGTAGGCAGCTGTATATCAGGGAGTAAACCTTCTGAGAATAAACACAGCTGGAGCTTGTTAAGGTAATTACACAGGGGAAAGGATAATGTACTGGGAACTCCTCAGAAGAATCTGATTTGTGGTGAGGGGAGAGAGATAAAAGCTCCTTTTGGAACGACATGAACATGCTGCGTAGGTAGCTGTTTATCAGTAAATATCTCCACTGAGATTAACAAAAGCAGTAGCTTAATAAATTAAGAACTTCCTGGTATGGTTACTGTACTGGTAACTCCACAAAAGAATCTGGATTGTGGTGAGGGAACAGAGAAAAAAGCTCTTTCAGGACCTGCACTTACGAAGGGGGTAGGCAGCTGTATATCAGGGAGTAAACCTTCTGAGAATAAAAACAGCTGGAGCTGGTTAAGGTAATTACACAGGGGAAAGGATAATGTACTGGGAACTCCTCAGAAGAAACTGATTTGTGGTGAGGGGAGAGAGATAAAAGCTCATTTAGGAACGACATGAACATGCTCCGTAGGTAGCTGTTTATCAGTAAATATCTCCACTGAGATTAAGAAAAGCAGTAGCTTAATAAATTAAGTACTTCCTGGTATGGTTACTGTACTGGTAACTCCCCAAAAGAATCTGGATTGTGGTGAGGGAACAGAGAAAAAGCTCATTTAGGACCTGCACTTACGAAGGGGGTAGGCAGCTGTATATCAGGGAGTAAACCTTCTGAGAATAAACACAGCTGGAGCTGGTTAAGGTAATTACACAGGGGAAAGGATAATGTACTGGGAACTCCTCAGAAGAATCTGATTTGTGGTGAGGGGAGAGAGATAAAAGCTCATTTAGGAACTACAGGAACATGCTGCGTACGTAGCTGTTTATCAGTAAATATCTCCACTGAGATTAAGAAAAGCAGTAACTTAATAAATTAAGTAATTCCTGGTATGGTTACTGTACTGGTAACTCCCCAAAAGAATCTGGATTGTGGTGAGGGAACAGAGAAAAAAGCTTATTTAGGACCTGCACTTACGAAGGGGGTAGGCAGCTGTATATCAGGGAGAAAACCTTCTGAGAATAAAAACAGCTGGAGCTTGTTAAGGTAATTACACAGGGGAAAGGATAATGTACTGGGAACTCATCAGAAGAATCTGATTTGTGGTGAGGGGAGAGAGATAAAAGCTTATTTAGGAACGACATGAACATGCTGCATACGCAGCTGTTTATCAGTAAATATCTCCGCTGAGATTAAGAAAAGAAGTAGCTTAATAAATTAAGTACTTCCTGGTATGGATACTGTACCGGTAACTCCCCAAAAGAATCTGGCTTGTGGTGAGGGAACAGAGAAAAAAGCTCATTTATGAACGACATGAACATGCTGCATATGTAGCTGTTTATCAGTAATTATCTCCACTGAGATTAAGAAAAGCAGTAGCTTAATAAATTAAGTACTTCCTGGTATGGTTACTGTACTGGTAACTCCCCAAAAGAATCTGGATTGTGGTGAGGGAACACAGAAAAAAGCTCAATTAGGGCCTGCACTTACGAAGGGGTTAGGCAGCTGTATATCAGGGAGTAACCTTCTGAGATTAAAAACAGCTGGAGCTTGTTAAGGTAATTACACAGGGGAAAGGATAATGTACTGGGAACTCCTCAGAAGAATCTGGATTGTGGTGAGGGAACAGAGAAAAAAGCTCATTTAGGAACGACATGCACATGCTGCGTAGGTAGCTGTTTATCAGTAAATATCTCCACTGAGATTAAGAAAAAGCAGTAGCTTAATAAATTAAGTACTTCCTGGTATGGTTACTGTACTGGTAACTCCCAAAAGAATCTGATTGTGGTGAGGGAACAGAGAAAAAAGCTCATTTAGGACCTGCACTTACGAAGGGGGTAGGCAGCTGTATATCAAGAAGTAAACCTTCTGAGAATAAAAACACCTTGAGCTTGTTAAGGTAATTACACAGGGGAAAGGATAATGTACTGGGAACTCCTCAGAAGAATCTGGATTGTGGTGAGGGAACAGAGAAAAAAGCTCATTTAGGACCTGCACTTACGAAGGGGGTAGGCTGCTGTATATCAGGGAGTATCGCTTCTGAGAATAAAAACAGATGGAGCTTGTTAAGGTAATTACACAGGGGAAAGGATAATGTACTGGGAACTCCTCAGTAGAATCTGATTTGTGGTGAGGGGAGAGAGATAAAAGCTCATTTAGGAACGACATGAACATGCTGCGTAGGTAGCTGTTTATCAGTAAATATCTCACTGAGATTAAGAAAAGCAGTAGCTTAATAAATTAAGTACTTCCTGGTATGGTTACTGTACTGGTAACTCCCCAAAAGAATCTGGATTGTGGTGAGGGGACAGAGAAAAAAGCTCATTTAGGACCTGCACTTACGAAGGGGGTAGGCAGCTGTATATCAGGGAGTAAACCTTCTGAGAATAAAAACAGCTCTAGCTTGTTAAGGTAATTACACAGGGGAAAGAATAATGTACTGGGAACTCCTCAGAAGAATCTGATTTGTGGTGAGGGGGAGAGAGATAAAAGCTCATTTAGGAACGACATGAACATGCTGCGTAGGTAGCTGTTTATCAGTAAATATCTAAACTGAGATTAAGAAAAGCAGTAGCTTAATAAATTAAGTACTTCCTGGTATGGTTACTGTACTGGTAACTCCCCAAAAGAATCTGGATTGTGGTGAGGGAACAGAGAAAAAAGCTCATTTAGGACCTGCACTTACGAAGGGGGTAGGCAGCTGTATATCAGGGAGTAAACCTTCTGAGAATAAAAACAGCTGGAGCTTGTTAAGGTAATTACACAGGGGAAAGGATAATGTACTGGGAACTCCTCAGAAGAATCTGATTTGTGGTTAGGGGAGAGAGATAAAAGCTCATTTAGGAACGACATGAACATGCTGCCTAGGTAGCTGTTTATCAGTAAATATCTCCACTGAGATTAAGAAAAGCAGTAGCGTAATAAATTAAGTACTTCCTGGTATGATTACTGTACTGGTAACTCCCCAAAAGAATCTGGATTGTGGTGAGGGAACAGAGAAAAAAGCTCATTTAGGACCTGCACTTACGAAGGGGGTATGCAGCTGTATATCAGGGAGTAAACCTTCTGAGAATAAAAACAGCTGGAGCTTGTTAAGGTAATTACACAGGGGAAAGGATAATGTACTGGGAACTCCTGAGAAGAATCTGATTTGTGGTGAGGGGAGAGAGATAAAAGCTCATTTAGGAACGACATGAACATGCTGCATACGTAGCTGTTTATCAGTAAATATCTCCACTGAGATTAAGAAAGCAGTAGCATATTAAATTAAGTATTTCCTGGTATGGATACTGTACTGGTAACTCCCCAAAAGAATCTGGATTGTGTGAGGGAAAAGAGAAAAAAGCTCATTTAGGACCTGCACTTACGAATGGGGTAGGCAGCTGTATATCAGGGAGTAAACCTTCTGAGAATAAAACAGCTGGAGCTTGTTAAGGTAATTACACAGGGGAAAGGATAATGTACTGGGAACTCCTCAGAAGAATCTGATTTGTGGTGAGGGGAGAGAGATAAAAGCTCATTTAGGAACGACATGAACATGCTGCGTAGGTAGCTGTTT
>NW_025958993.1:0-49769 GCF_023159225.1 Perognathus longimembris pacificus | reverse complement strand
TGATTTGTGGTGAGGGGAGAGAGATAAAAGCTCATTTAGGAACGACATGAACGTGCGGCGTAGGTAGCTGTTTATCAGTAAATATCTCCACTGAGATTAAGAACAGCATTAGCTTAATAAATTAAGGACTTCCTGGTATGGTTACTGTACTGGTAACTCCCAAATAGAATCTGGATTGTGGTGAGGGAACAGAGAAAAAAGCTCATTTAGGACCTGCACTTACGAAGGGGGGTAGGCAGCTGTATATCAGGGAGTAAACCTTCTGAGAATAAAATCAGCTGGAGCTTGTTAAGGTAATTACACAGGGGAAAGGATGATGTACTAGGAACTCCTCAGAAGAATCTGATTCGTGGTGAGGGGAGAGAGATAAAAGCTCATTTAGGAACGACATGAACATGCTGCGTAGGTAGCTGTTTATCAGTAAATATCTCCAATGAGATTAAGAAAAGCAGTAGCTTAATAAATAAAGTACTTCCTGTTATGGTTACTGTTCTGGTAACTCCGCAAAAGAATCTGGATTGTGGTGAGGGAACAGAGTAAAAAGCTCATTTAGGACCTGCACTTACGAAGGGGGTAGTCAGCTGTATATCAGGGAGTAAACCTTCTGAGAATAAAAACAGCTGGAGGTTGTTAAGCTAATTACACACGGGAAAGGATAATGTACTGGGAACTCCTCAGAAGAATCTAATTTGTGGTGAGGGCAGAGAGATAAAAGCTCATTTAGGAACGACATGAACATGCTGCGTAGGTAGCTGTTTATCAGTAAATATCTCCACTGAGATTAAGAAAAGCAGTAGCTTAATAAATTAAGTACTTCCTGGTATGGTTACTGTACTGGTAAATCCCCAAAAGAATCTGCATTGTGGTGAGGGAACAGAGAAAAAAGCTCATTTAGGACCTGCACTTACGAACGGGGTGGGCAGCTGTATATCAGGAGTAAACCTTCTGAGAATAAAAACAGCTGGAGCTTGTTAAGGTAATTACACAGGGGAAAGGATAATGTACTGGGAACTCCTCAGAAGAATCTGATTTGTGGTGAGGGCAGAGAGATAAAAGCTCATTTAGGAACGACATGATCATGCTGCGTAGGTAGCTGTTTATAAGTAAATATCTCCACTGAGATTAAGAAAGCAGTCGCTTAATCTATTAAGTACTTCCTGGTATGGTTACTGTACTGGTAACTCCCCAAAAGAATCTGGATTGTGGTGAGGGAACAGAGAAAAAAGCTCATTTAGGACCTGCACTTACGAAGGGGGTAGGCAGCTGTATATCAAGGAGTAAACTTCTGAGAATAAAAACAGCTGGAGCTTGTTAAGGTAATTACACAGGGGAAAGGATAATGTACTGGGAACTCCTCAGAAGAATCTGATTTGTGGTGAGGGCAGAGAGATAAAAGCTCATTTAGGAACGACATGAACATGCTGCGTAGGTAGCTGTTTATCAGTAAATATCTCCACTGAGATTAAGAAAAGCAGTAGCTTAATAAATTAATTACTTCCTGGTATGGTTACTGTACTGGTAACTCCCAAAAGAATCTGGATTGTGGTGAGGAACAGAGAAAAAAGCTCATTTAGGACTGCACTTACTAAGGGGGTAGGCAGCTGTATATCAAGGAGTAAACCTTCTGAGAATAAAAACAGCTGGAGCTTGTTAAGGTAATTACACAGGGGAAAGGATAATGTACTGGGAACTCCTCAGAAGAATCTGATTTGTGGTGAGGGCAGAGAGATAAAAGCTCATTTAGGCACGACATGAACATGCTGCGTAGGTAGCTGTTTATCAGTAAATATCTCCACTGAGATTAAGAAAAGCAGTAGCTTTATAATTAAGTACTTCCTGGTAAGGTTACTGTACTGGTAACTCCCCAAAAGAATCTGGATTGTGGTGAGGGAACAGAGAAAAAAGCTCATTTAGGACTGCACTTACGAAGGGGGTAGGCAGCTGTATATCAGGGAGTAAACCTTCTGAGAATAAAAACAGCTGGAGCTTGTTAAGGGTAATTACACAGGGGAAAGGATAATGTACTGGGAACTCCTCAGAAGCATCTGATTTGTGGTGAGGGGAGAGAGATAAAAGCTCATTTAGGAACGACATGAACGTGCTGCGTAGGTAGCTGTTTATCAGTAAATATCTCCACTGAGATTAAGAACAGCATTAGCTTAATAAATTAAGGACTTCCTGGTATGGTTACTGTACTGGTAACTCCCAAATAGAATCTGGATTGTGGTGAGGGAACAGAGAAAAAAAGCTCATTTAGGACCTGCACTTACGAAGGGGGTAGTCAGCTGTATATCAGGGAGTAAACCTGAGAATAAAAACAGCTGGAGCTTGTTAAGGTAATTACACAGGGGAAAGGATAATGTACTGGGAACTCCTCAGAAGAATCTGATTTGTGGTGAGGGCAGAGAGATAAAAGCTCATTTAGGAACGACATGACATGCTGCGTAGGTAGCTGTTTATCAGTAAATATCTCCACTGAGATTAAGAAAAGCAGTAGCTTAATAAATTAAGTACTTCCTGGTATGGTTACTGTACTGGTAAATCCCCAAAAGAATCTGCATTGTGGTGAGGGAACAGAGAAAAAAGCTCATTTAGGACCTGCACTTACGAACGGGGTGGGCAGCTGTATATCAGGGAGTAAACCTTCTGAGAATAAAAACAGCTGGAGCTTGTTAAGGTAATTACACAGGGGAAAGGATAATGTACTGGGAACTCCTCAGAAGAATCTGATTTGTGGTGAGGGCAGAGAGATAAAAGCTCATTTAGGAACGACATGATCATGCTGCGTAGGTAGCTGTTTATAGTAAATATCTCCACTGAGATTAAGAAAGCAGTCGCTTAATCTATTAAGTACTTCCTGGTATGGTTACTGTACTGGTAACTCCCCAAAAGAATCTGGATTGTGGTGAGGGAACAGAGAAAAAAGCTCATTTAGGACCTGCACTTACGAAGGGGGTAGGCAGCTGTATATCAAGGAGTAACCTTCTGAGAATAAAAACAGCTGGAGCTTGTTAAGGTAATTACACAGGAGAAAGGATAATGTACTGGGAACTCCTCAGAAGAATCTGATTTGTGGTGAGGGCAGAGAGATAAAAGCTCATTTAGGAACGACATGAACATGCTGCGTAGGTAGCTGTTTATCAGTAAATATCTCCACTGAGATTAAGAAAAGCAGTAGCTTAATAAATTAATTACTTCCTGGTATGGTTACTGTACTGGTAACTCCCCAAAAGAATCTGGATTGTGGTGAGGGAACAGAGAAAAAAGCTCATTTAGGACCTGCACTTACTAAGGGGGTAGGCAGCTGTATATCAAGGAGTAAACCTTCTGAGAATAAAAACAGCTGGAGCTTGTTAAGGTAATTACACAGGGGAAAGGATAATGTACTGGGAACTCCTCAGAAGAATCTGATTTGTGGTGAGGGCAGAGAGATAAAAGCTCATTTAGGCACGACATGAACATGCTGCGTAGGTAGCTGTTTATCAGTAAATATCTCCACTGAGATTAAGAAAAGCAGTAGCTTTATAAATTAAGTACTTCCTGGTAAGGTTACTGTACTGGTAACTCCCCAAAAGAATCTGGATTGTGGTGAGGGAACAGAGAAAAAAGCTCATTTAGGACCTGCACTTACGAAGGGGGTAGGCAGCTGTATATCAGGGAGTAAACCTTCTGAGAATAAAAACAGCTGGAGCTTGTTAGGTAATTACACAGGGGAAAGGATAATGTACTGGGAACTCCTCAGAAGCATCTGATTTGTGGTGAGGGGAGAGAGATAAAAGCTCATTTAGGAACGACATGAACGTGCTGCGTAGGTAGCTGTTTATCAGTAAATATCTCCACTGAGATTAAGAACAGCATTAGCTTAATAAATTAAGGACTTCCTGGTATGGTTACTGTACTGGTAACTCCCAAATAGAATCTGGATTGTGGTGAGGGAACAGAGAAAAAAGCTCATTTAGGACCTGCACTTACGAAGGGGGTAGGCAGCTGTATATCAGGGAGTAAACCTGCTGAGAATAAAATCAGCTGGAGCTTGTTAAGGTAATTACAAAGGGGAAAGGATGATGTACTAGGAACTCCTCAGAAGAATCTGATTCGTGGTGAGGGGAGAGAGATAAAAGCTCATTTAGGAACGACATGAACATGCTGCGTAGGTAGCTGTTTATCAGTAAATATCTCCAATGAGATTAAGAAAAGCAGTAGCTTAATAAATAAAGTACTTCCTGTTATGGTTACTGTACTGGTAACTCCGGAAAAGAATCTGGATTGTGGTGAGGGAACAGAGAAAAAAGCTCATTTAGGACCTGCACTTACGAAGGGGGTAGTCAGCTGTATATCAGGGAGTAAACCTGAGAATAAAAACAGCTGGAGCTTGTTAAGGTAATTACACAGGGGAAAGGATAATGTACTGGGAACTCCTCAGAAGAATCTGATTTGTGGTGAGGGCAGAGAGATAAAAGCTCATTTAGGAACGACATGAACATGCTGCGTAGGTAGCTGTTTATCAGTAAATATCTCCACTGAGATTAAGAAAAGCAGTAGCTTAATAAATTAATTACTTCCTGGTATGGTTACTGTACTGGTAACTCCCCAAAAGAATCTGGATTGTGGTGAGGGAACAGAGAAAAAGCTCATTTAGGACCTGCACTTACTAAGGGGTAGGCAGCTGTATATCAAGGAGTAAACCTTCTGAGAATAAAAACAGCTGGAGCTTGTTAAGGTAATTACACAGGGGAAAGGATAATGTACTGGGACCTCCTCAGAAGAATCTGATTTGTGGTGAGGGCAGAGAGATAAAAGCTCATTTAAGAAAGACATGAACATGCTGCGTAGGTAGCTGTTTATCAGTAAATATCTCCACTGAGATTAAGAAAAGCAGTAGCTTTATAAATTAAGTACTTCCTGGTAAGGTTACTGTACTGGTAACTCCCCAAAAGAATCTGGATTGTGGTGAGGGAACAGAGAAAAAAGCTCATTTAGGAACTGCACTTACGAAGGGGGTAGGCAGCTGTATATCAGGGAGTAAACCTTCTGAGAATAAAAACAGCTGGAGCTTGTTAAGGTAATTACACAGGGGAAAGGATAATGTACTGGGAACTCCTCAGAAGAATCTGATTTGTGGTGAGGGCAGAGAGATAAAAGCTCATTTAGGAATGACATAAACATGCTGCGTAGGTAGCTGTTTATCAGTAAATATCTCCACTGAGATTAAGAAAAGCAGTAGCTTAATAAATTAAGGACTTCCTGGTATGGTTACTGTACTGGTAACTCCCCAAAAGAATCTGGATTGTGGTGAGGGAACAGAGAAAAAAGCTCATTTAGGACCTGCACTTACGAAGGGGGTAGGCAGCTGTATATCAGGGAGTAAACCTTCTGAGAATAAAAACAGCTGGAACTTGTTAAGGTAATTACACAGGGGAAAGGATAATGTACTGGGAACTCCTCAGAAGAATCTGATTTGTGGTGAGGGGAGAGAGATAAAAGCTCATTTAGGAACGACATGAACATGCTGCGTAGGTAGCTGTTTATCAGTAAATATCTCCACTGAGATTAAGAAAAGCAGTAGCTTAATAAATTAAGTACTTCCTGGTATGGTTACTGTACTGGTAACTCCCCAAAAGAATCTGGATTGTGGTGAGGGAACAGAGAAAAAAGCTCATTTAGGACCTGCACATACTTAGGGGGTAGGCAGCTGTATATCAGGCAGTAAACCTTCTGAGAATAAAAACACCTGGAGCTTGTTAAGGTAATTACACAGGGGAAAGGATAATGTACTGGGAACTCCTTAGAAGAATCTGACTTGTGGTGAGGACAGAGAGATAAAAGCTCATTTAGGAACGACATGAACATGCTGCGTAGGTAGCTGTTTATCAGTAAATATCTCCACTGAGATTAAGAAAAGCAGTAGCTTAATAAATTAAGTACTTCCTGGTATGGTTACTGTACTGGTAACTCCCCAAAAGAATCTGGATTGTGGTGAGGGAACAGAGAAAAAAGCTCATTTAGGACCTGCACTTACGAAGGGGGTAGGCAGCTGTATATCAGGGAGTAAACCTTCTGAGAATAAAAACAGCTGGAGCTTGTTAAGGTAATTACACAGGGGAAAGTATAATGTACTGGGAACTCCTCCAAAGAATCTGATTTGTGGTGAGGGCAGAGAGATAAAAGCTCATTTAGGAACGACATGAACATGCTGCGTAGGTAGCTGTTTATCAGTAAATATCTCCACTGAGATTAAGAAAAGCAGTAGCTTAATAAATTAATTACTTCCTGGTATGGTTACTGTACTGGTAACTCCCCAAAAGAATCTGGATTGTGGTGAGGGAACAGAGAAAAAAGCTCATTTAGGACCTGCACTTACGAAGGGGGTAGGCAGCTGTATATCAGGGAGTAAACATTCTGAGAATAAAAACAGCTGGAGCTTGTTAAGGTAATTACACAGGGAAAGGATAATGTACTGGGAACTCCTCAGAAGAATCTGATTTGTGGTGAGGGCAGAGAGATAAAAGCTCATTTAGGAACGACATGAACATGCTGCGTAGGTAGCTGTTTATCAGTAAATATCTCCACTGAGATTAAGAAAAGCAGTAGCTTAATAAATTAAGTACTTCCTGGTATGGTTACTGTACTGGTAACTCCCCAAAAGAATCTGGATTGTGGTGAGGGAACAGAGAAAAAAGCTCATTTAGGACCTGCACTTACGAAGGGGGTAGGCAGCTGTATATCAGGGAGTAAACCTTCTGAGAATAAAAACAGCTGGAGCTTGTTAAGGTAATTACACAGGGGAAAGGATAATGTACTGGGAACTCCTCAGAAGAATCTGATTTGTGGTGAGGGCAGAGAGATAAAAGCTCATTTAGGAACGACATGAAAATGCTGCGTAGGTAGCTGTTTATCAGTAAATATCTCCACTGAGATTAAGAAAAGCAGTAGCTTAATAAATTAAGGACTTCCTGGTATGGTTACTGTACTGGTAACTCCCCAAAAGAATCTGGATTGTCTTGAGGGAACAGAGAAAAAAGCTCATTTAGGACCTGCACTTACAAAGGGGGTAGGCAGCTGTATATCAGGGAGTAAACCTTCTGAGAATAAAAACAGCTGGAACTTGTTAAGGTAATTACACAGGGGAAAGGATAATGTACTGGGAACTCCTCAGAAGAATCTGATTTGTGGTGAGGGCAGAGAGATAAAAGCTCATTTAGGAACGACATGAACATGCTGCGTAGGTAGCTGTTTATCAGTAAATATCTCCAATGAGATTAAGAAAAGCAGTAGCTTAATAAATAAAGTACTTCCTGTTATGGTTACTGTTCTGGTAACTCCGCAAAAGAATCTGGATTGTGGTGAGGGAACAGAGAAAAAAGCTCATTTAGGACCTGCACTTACGAAGGGGGTAGTCAGCTGTATATCAGGGAGTAAACCTTCTGAGAATAAAAACAGCTGGAGGTTGTTAAGCTAATTACACACGGGAAAGGATAATGTACTGGGAACTCCTCAGAAGAATCTAATTTGTGGTGAGGGGCAGAGAGATAAAAGCTCATTTAGGAACGACATGAACATGCTGCGTAGGTAGCTGTTTATCAGTAAATATCTCCACTGAGATTAAGAAAAGCAGTAGCTTAATAAATTAAGTACTTCCTGGTATGGTTACTGTACTGGTAAATCCCCAAAAGAATCTGCATTGTGGTGAGGGAACAGAGAAAAAAGCTCATTTAGGACCTGCACTTACGAACGGGGTGGGCAGCTGTATATCAGGGAGTAAACCTTCTGAGAATAAAAACAGCTGGAGCTTGTTAAGGTAATTACACAGGGGAAAGGATAATGTACTGGGAACTCCTCAGAAGAATCTGATTTGTGGTGAGGGCAGAGAGATAAAAGCTCATTTAGGAACGACATGATCATGCTGCGTAGGTAGCTGTTTATAAGTAAATATCTCCACTGAGATTAAGAAAAGCAGTCGCTTAATCAATTAAGTACTTCCTGGTATGGTTACTGTACTGGTAACTCCCCAAAAGAATCTGGATTGTGGTGAGGGAACAGAGAAAAAAGCTCATTTAGGACCTGCACTTACGAAGGGGATAGGCAGCTGTATATCAAGGAGTAAACCTTCTGAGAATAAAAACAGCTGGAGCTTGTTAAGGTAATTACACAGGGGAAAGGATAATGTACTGGGAACTCCTCAGAAGAATCTGATTTGTGGTGAGGGCAGAGAGATAAAAGCTCATTTAGGAACGACATGAACATGCTGCGTAGGTAGCTGTTTATCAGTAAATATCTCCACTGAGATTAAGAAAAGCAGTAGCTTAATAAATTAATTACTTCCTGGTATGGTTACTGTACTGGTAACTCCCCAAAAGAATCTGGATTGTGGTGAGGGAACAGAGAAAAAAGCTCATTTAGGACCTGCACTTACTAAGGGGGTAGGCAGCTGTATATCAAGGAGTAAACCTTCTGAGAATAAAAACAGCTGGAGCTTGTTAAGGTAATTACACAGGGGAAAGGATAATGTACTGGGAACTCCTCAGAAGAATCTGATTTGTGGTGAGGGCAGAGAGATAAAAGCTCATTTAAGAAAGACATGAACATGCTGCGTAGGTAGCTGTTTATCAGTAAATATCTCCACTGAGATTAAGAAAAGCAGTAGCTTTATAAATTAAGTACTTCCTGGTAAGGTTACTGTACTGGTAACTCCCCAAAAGAATCTGGATTGTGGTGAGGGAACAGAGAAAAAAGCTCATTTAGGACCTGCACTTACGAAGGGGGTAGGCAGCTGTATATCAGGGAGTAAACCTTCTGAGAATAAAAACAGCTGGAGCTTGTTAAGGTAATTACACAGGGGAAAGGATAATGTACTGGGAACTCCTCAGAAGCATCTGATTTGTGGTGAGGGGGAGAGATAAAAGCTCATTTAGGAACGACATGAACGTGCTGCGTAGGTAGCTGTTTATCAGTAAATATCTCCACTGAGATTAAGAACAGCATTAGCTTAATAAATTAAGGACTTCCTGGTATGGTTACTGTACTGGTAATTCCCAAATAGAATCTGGATTGTGGTGAGGGAACAGAGAAAAAAGCTCATTTAGGACCTGCACTTACGAAGGGGGTAGGCAGCTGTATATCAGGGAGTAAACCTGCTGAGAATAAAATCAGCTGGAGCTTGTTAAGGTAATTACAAAGGGGAAAGGATGATGTACTAGGAACTCCTCAGAAGAATCTGATTCGTGGTGAGGGGAGAGAGATAAAAGCTCATTTAGGAACGACATGAACATGCTGCGTAGGTAGCTGTTTATCAGTAAATATCTCCAATGAGATTAAGAAAAGCAGTAGCTTAATAAATAAAGTACTTCCTGTTATGGTTACTGTACTGGTAACTCCGAAAAAGAATCTGGATTGTGGTGAGGGAACAGAGAAAAAAGCTCATTTAGGACCTGCACTTACGAAGGGGGTAGTCAGCTGTATATCAGGGAGTAAACTGAGAATAAAAACAGCTGGAGCTTGTTAAGGTAATTACACAGGGGAAAGGATAATGTACTGGGAACTCCTCAGAAGAATCTGATTTGTGGTGAGGGCAGAGAGATAAAAGCTCATTTAGGAACGACATGAACATGCTGCGTAGGTAGCTGTTTATCAGTAAATATCTCCACTGAGATTAAGAAAAGCAGTAGCTTAATAAATTAATTACTTCCTGGTATGGTTACTGTACTGGTAACTCCCCAAAAGAATCTGGATTGTGGTGAGGGAACAGAGAAAAAAGCTCATTTAGGACCTGCACTTACTAAGGGGGTAGGCAGCTGTATATCAAGGAGTAAACCTTCTGAGAATAAAAACAGCTGGAGCTTGTTAAGGTAATTACACAGGGGAAAGGATAATGTACTGGGACCTCCTCAGAAGAATCTGATTTGTGGTGAGGGCAGAGAGATAAAAGCTCATTTAAGAAAGACATGAACATGCTGCGTAGGTAGCTGTTTATCAGTAAATATCTCCACTGAGATTAAGAAAAGCAGTAGCTTTATAAATTAAGTACTTCCTGGTAAGGTTACTGTACTGGTAACTCCCCAAAAGAATCTGGATTGTGGTGAGGGAACAGAGAAAAAAGCTCATTTAGGAACTGCACTTACGAAGGGGGTAGGCAGCTGTATATCAGGGAGTAAACCTTCTGAGAATAAAAACAGCTGGAGCTTGTTAAGGTAATTACACAGGGGAAAGGATAATGTACTGGGAACTCCTCAGAAGAATCTGATTTGTGGTGAGGGCAGAGAGATAAAAGCTCATTTAGGAACGACATGAACATGCTGCGTAGGTAGCTGTTTATCAGTAAATATCTCCACTGAGATTAAGAAAAGCAGTAGCTTAATAAATTAAGGACTTCCTGGTATGGTTACTGTACTGGTAACTCCCCAAAAGAATCTGGATTGTGGTGAGGGAACAGAGAAAAAAGCTCATTTAGGACCTGCACTTACGAAGGGGGTAGGCAGCTGTATATCAGGGAGTAAACCTTCTGAGAATAAAAACAGCTGGAACTTGTTAAGGTAATTACACAGGGGAAAGGATAATGTACTGGGAACTCCTCAGAAGAATCTGATTTGTGGTGAGGGCAGAGAGATAAAAGCTCATTTAGGAACGACATGAACATGCTGCGTAGGTAGCTGTTTATCAGTAAATATCTCCACTGAGATTAAGAAAAGCAGTAGCTTAATAAATTAAGTACTTCCTGGTATGGTTACTGTACTGGTAACTCCCCAAAAGAATCTGGATTGTGGTGAGGGAACAGAGAAAAAAGCTCATTTAGGACCTGCACATACTTAGGGGGTAGGCAGCTGTATATCAGGCAGTAAACCTTCTGAGAATAAAAACACCTGGAGCTTGTTAAGGTAATTACACAGGGGAAAGGATAATGTACTGGGAACTCCTTAGAAGAATCTGACTTGTGGTGAGGACAGAGAGATAAAAGCTCATTTAGGAACGACATGAACATGCTGCGTAGGTAGCTGTTTATCAGTAAATATCTCCACTGAGATTAAGAAAAGCATTAGCTTAATAAATTAAGTACTTCCTGGTATGGTTACTGTACTGGTAACTCCCCAAAAGAATCTGGATTGTGGTGAGGGAACAGAGAAAAAAGCTCATTTAGGACCTGCACTTACGAAGGGGGTAGGCAGCTGTATATCAGGGAGTAAACCTTCTGAGAATAAAAACAGCTGGAGCTTGTTAAGGTAATTACACAGGGGAAAGGATAATGTACTGGGAACTCCTCCGAAGAATCTGATTTGTGGTGAGGGCAGAGAGATAAAAGCTCATTTAGGAACGACATGAACATGCTGCGTAGGTAGCTGTTTATCAGTAAATATCTCCACTGAGATTAAGAAAAGCAGTAGCTTAATAAATTAATTACTTCCTGGTATGGTTACTGTACTGGTAACTCCCCAAAAGAATCTGGATTGTGGTGAGGGAACAGAGAAAAAAGCTCATTTAGGACCTGCACTTACGAAGGGGGTAGGCAGCTGTATATCAGGGAGTAAACATTCTGAGAATAAAAACAGCTGGAGCTTGTTAAGGTAATTACACAGGGGAAAGGATAATGTACTGGGAACTCCTCAGAAGAATCTGATTTGTGGTGAGGGCAGAGAGATAAAAGCTCATTTAGGAACGACATGAACATGCTGCGTAGGTAGCTGTTTATCAGTAAATATCTCCACTGAGATTAAGAAAAGCAGTAGCTTAATAAATTAAGTACTTCCTGGTATGGTTACTGTACTGGTAACTTCCCAAAAGAATCTGGATTGTGGTGAGGGAACAGAGAAAAAAGCTCATTTAGGACCTGCACTTACGAAGGGGGTAGGCAGCTGTATATCAGGGAGTAAACCTTCTGAGAATAAAAACAGCTGGAGCTTGTTAAGGTAATTACACAGGGGAAAGGATAATGTACTGGGAACTCCTCAGAAGAATCTGATTTGTGGTGAGGGCAGAGAGATAAAAGCTCATTTAGGAACGACATGAAAATGCTGCGTAGGTAGCTGTTTATCAGTAAATATCTCCACTGAGATTAAGAAAAGCAGTAGCTTAATAAATTAAGGACTTCCTGGTATGGTTACTGTACTGGTAACTCCCCAAAAGAATCTGGATTGTGGTGAGGGAACAGAGAAAAAAGCTCATTTAGGACCTGCACTTAAAAAGGGGGTAGGCAGCTGTATATCAGGGAGTAAACCTTCTGAGAATAAAAACAGCTGGAACTTGTTAAGGTAATTACACAGGGGAAAGGATAATGTACTGGGAACTCCTCAGAAGAATCTGATTTGTGGTGAGGGCAGAGAGATAAAAGCTCATTTAGGAACGACATGAACATGCTGCGTAGGTAGCTGTTTATCAGTAAATATCTCCACTGAGATTAAGAAAAGCAGTAGCTTAATAAATTAAGTACTTCCTGGTATGGTTACTGTACTGGTAACTCCCCAAAAGAATCTGGATTGTGGTGAGGGAACAGAGAAAAAAGCTCATTTAGGACCTGCACTTACGAAGGGGGTAGGCAGCTGTATATCAGGGAGTAAACCTTCTGAGAATAAAAACAGCTGGAGCTTGTTAAGGTAATTACACAGGGGAAAGGATAATGTACTGGGAACTCCTCAGAAGAATCTGATTTGTGGTGAGGGCAGAGAGATAAAAGCTCATTTAGGAACGACATGAACATGCTGCGTAGGTAGCTGTTTATCAGTAAATATCTCCACTGAGATTAAGAAAAGCAGTAGCTTAATAAATTAAGTACTTCCTGGTATGGTTACTGTACTGGTAACTCCCCAAAAGAATCTGGATTGTGGTGAGGGAACAGAGAAAAAAGCTCATTTAGGACCTGCACTTACGAAGGGGGTAGGCAGCTGTATATCAGGGAGTAAACCTTCTGAGAATAAAAACAGCTGGAGCTTGTTAAGGTAATTACAAAGGGGAAAGGATAATGTACTGGGAACTCCTCAGAAGAATCTGATTCGTGGTGAGGGCAGAGAGATAAAAGCTCATTTAGGAACGACATGAACATGCTGCGTAGGTAGCTGTTTATCAGTAAATATCTCCACTGAGATTAAGAAAAGCAGTAGCTTAATAAATTAAGTACTTCCTGGTATGGTTACTGTACTGGTAACTCCCCAAAAGAATCTGGATTGTGGTGAGGGAACAGAGAAAAAAGCTCATTTAGGACCTGCACTTACGAAGGGGGTAGGCAGCTGTATATCAGGGAGTAAACCTTCTGAGAATAAAAACAGCTGGAGCTTGTTAAGGTAATTACAAAGGGGAAAGGATAATGTACTGGGAACTCCTCAGAAGAATCTGATTCGTGGTGAGGGCAGAGAGATAAAAGCTCATTTAGGAACGACATGAACATGCTGCGTAGGTAGCTGTTTATCAGTAAATATCTCCACTGAGATTAAGAAAAGCAGTAGCTTAATAAATTAAGTATTTCCTGGTATGGTTACTGTACTGGTAACTCCCCAAAAGAATCTGGATTGTGGTGAGGGAACAGAGAAAAAAGCTCATTTAGGACCTGCACTTACGAAGGGGGTAGGCAGCTGTATATCAGGGAGTAAACCTTCTGAGAATAAAAACAGCTGGAGCTTGTTAAGGTAATTACACAGGGGAAAGGATAATGTCGTGGGAACTCCTCAGAAGAATCTGATTTGTGGTGAGGGCAGAGAGATAAAAGCTCATTTAGGAACGACATGAACATGCTGCGTAGGTAGCTGTTTATCAGTAAATATCTCCACTGAGATTAAGAAAAGCAGTAGCTTAATAAATTAAGTACTTCCTGGTATGGTTACTGTACTGGTAACTCCCCAAAAGAATCTGGATTGTGGTGAGGGAACAGAGAAAAAAGCTCATTTAGGACCTGCACTTACGAAGGGGGTAGGCAGCTGTATATCAGGGAGTAAACCTTCTGAGAATAAAAACAGCTGGAGCTTGTTAAGGTAATTACACAGGGGAAAGGATAATGTACTGGGAACTCCTCAGAAGAATCTGATTTGTGGTGAGGGCAGAGAGATAAAAGCTCATTTAGGAACGACATGAACATGCTGCGTAGGTAGCTGTTTATCAGTAAATATCTCCACTGAGATTAAGAAAAGCAGTAGCTTAATAAATTAAGTACTTCCTGGTATGGTTACTGTACTGGTAACTCCCCAAAAGAATCTGGATTGTGGTGAGGGAACAGAGAAAAAAGCTCATTTAGGACCTGCACTTACGAAGGGGGTAGGCAGCTGTATATCAGGGAGTAAACCTTCTGAGAATAAAAACAGCTGGAGCTTGTTAAGGTAATTACACAGGGGAAAGGATAATGTGCTGGGAACTCCTCAGAAGAATCTGATTTGTGGTGAGGGCAGAGAGATAAAAGCTCATTTAGGAACGATATGAACATGCTGCGTAGTTAGCAGTTTATCAGTAAATATCTCCACTGAGATTAAGAAAAGCAGTAGCTTAATAAATTAAGTACTTCCTGGTATGGTTACTGTACTGGTAACTCCCCAAAAGAATCTGGATTGTGGTGAGGGAACAGAGAAAAAAGCTCATTTAGGACCTGCACTTACGAAGGGGGTAGGAAGCTGTATATCAGGGAGTAAACCTTCTGAGAATAAAAACAGCAGGAGCTTGTTAAGGTAATTACACAGGGGAAAGGATAATGTACTGGGAACTCCTCAGAAGAATCTGATTCGTGGTGAGGGCAGAGAGATAAAAGCTCATTTAGGAACGACATGAACATGCTGCGTAGGTAGCTGTTTATCAGTAAATATCTCCACTGAGATTAAGAAAAGCAGTAGCTTAATAAATGAAGTACTTCCTGGTATGGTTACTGTACTGGTAACTCCCCAAAAGAATCTGGATTGTGGTGAGGGAACAGAGAAAAAAGCTCATTTAGGACCTGCACTTACGAAGGGGGTAGGCAGCTGTATATCAGGGAGTAAACCTTCTGAGAATAAAAACAGCTGGAGCTTGTTAAGGTAATTACACAGGGGAAAGGATAATGTACTGGGAACTCCTCAGAAGAATCTGATTTGTGGTGAGGGCAGAGAGATAAAAGCTCGTTTAGGAACGACATAAACATGCTGCGTAGGTAGCTGTTTATCTGTAAATATCTCCACTGAGATTAAGAAAAGCAGTAGCTTAATAAATTAAGTACTTCCTGGTATGGTTACTGTACTGGTAACTCCCCAAAAGAATCTGGATTGTGGTGAGGGAACAGAGAAAAAAGCTCATTTAGGACCTGCACTTACGAAGGGGGTAGGCAGCTGTATATCAGGGAGTAAAACTTCTGAGAATAAAAACAGCTGGAGCTTGTTAAGGTAATTACACAGGGGAAAGGATAATGTACTGGGAACTCCTCAGAAGAATCTTATTTGTTCTGAGGGCAGAGAGATAAAAGCTCGTTTAGGAACGACATGAACATGCTGCGTAGGTAGCTGTTTATCAGTAAATATCTCCACTGAGATTAAGAAAAGCAGTAGCTTAATAAATTAAGTACTTCCTGGTATGGTTACTGTACTGGTAACTCCCCAAAAGAATCTGGATTGTGGTGAGGGAACAGAGAAAAAAGCTCATTTAGAACCTGCACTTACGAAGGGGGTAGGCAGCTGTATATCAGGGAGTAAACCTTCTGAGAATAAAAACAGCTGGAGCTTGTTAATGTAATTACACAGGGGAAAGTATAATGTACTGGGAACTCCTCAGAAGAATCTGATTTGTGGTGAGGGCAGAGAGATAAAAGCTCGTTTACGAACGACATGAACATGCTGCGTAGGCAGCTGTTTATCAGTAAATATCTCCACTGAGATTAAGAAAAGCATTAGCTTAATAAATTAAGTACTTCCTGGTATGGTTACTGTACTGGTAACTCCCCAAAAGAATCTGGATTGTGGTGAGGGAACAGAGAATAAAGCTCATTTAGGACCTGTACTTACGAAGGGGGTAGGCAGCTGTATATCAGGGAATAAACCTTCTGAGAATAAAAACAGCTGGAGCTTGTTAAGGTAATTACACAGGGGAAAGGATAATGTACTGGGAACTCCTCAGAAGAATCTGATTTGTGGTGAGGGCAGAGAGATAAAAGCTCATTTAGGAACGACATGAACATGCTGTGTAGGTAGCTGTTTATCAGTAAATATCTCCACTGAGATTAAGAAAAGCAGTAGCTTAATAAATGAAGTACTTCCTGGTATGGTTACTGTACTGGTAACTCCCCAAAAGAATCTGGATTGTGGTGAGGGAACAGAGAAAAAAGCTCATTTAGGACCTGCACTTACGAAGGGGGTAGGCAGCTGTATATCAGGGAGTAAACCTTCTGAGAATAAAAACAGCTGGAGCTTGTTAAGGTAATTACACAGGGGAAAGGATAATGTACTGGGAACTCCTCAGAAGAATCTGATTTGTGGTGAGGGCAGAGAGATAAAAGCTCATTTAGGAACGACATGTACATGCTGCGTAGGTAGCTGTTTATCAGTAAATATCTCCACTGAGATTAAGAAAAGCAGTAGCTTAATAAATGAAGTACTTCCTGGTATGGTTACTGTACTGGTAACTCCCCAAAAGAATCTGGATTGTGGTGAGGGAACAGAGAAAAAAGCTCATTTAGGACCTGCACTTATTAAGCGGGTAGGCAGCTGTATATCAGGGAGTAAACCTTCTGAGAATAAAAACAGCTGGAGCTTGTTAAGGTAATTACAAAGGGAAAAGGATAATGTACTGGGAACTCCTCAGAAGAATCTGATTCGTGGTGAGGGCAGAGAGATAAAAGCTCATTTAGGAACGACATGAACATGCTGCGTAGGTAGCTGTTTATCAGTAAATATCTAAACTGAGATTAAGAAAAGCAGTAGCTTAATAAATGAAGTACTTCCTGGTATGGTTACTGTACTGGTAACTCCCCAAAAGAATCTGGATTGTGGTGAGGGAACAGAGAAAAAAGCTCATTTAGGACCTGCACTTACGAAGGGGGTAGGCAGCTGTATATCAGGGAGTAAACCTTCTGAGAATAAAAACAGCTGGAGCTTGTTAAGGTAATTACACAGGGGAAAGGATAATGTACTGGGAACTCCTCAGAAGAATCTGATTTGTGGTGAGGGCAGAGAGATAAAAGCTCATTTAGGAACGACATGTACATGCTGCTTAGGTAGCTGTTTATCAGTAAATATCTCCACTGAGATTAAGAAAAGCAGTAGCTTAATAAATTAAGTACTTCCTGGTATGGTTACTGTACTGGTAACTCCCCAAAAGAATCTGGATTGTGGTGAGGGAACAGAGAAAAAAGCTCATTTAGGACCTGCACTTATGAAGGGGGTAGGCAGCTGTATATCAGGGAGTAAACCTTCTGAGAATAAAAACAGCTGGAGCTTGTTAAGGTAATTACAAAGGGGAAAGGATAATGTACTGGGAACTCCTCAGAAGAATCTGATTCGTGGTGAGGGCAGAGAGATAAAAGCTCATTTAGGAACGACATGAACATGCTGCGTAGGTAGCTGTTTATCAGTAAATATCTCCACTGAGATTAAGAAAAGCAGTAGCATAATAAATGAAGTACTTCCTGGTATGGTTACTGTACTGGTAACTCCCCAAAAGAATCTGGATTGTGGTGAGGGAACAGAGAAAAAAGCTCATTTACGACCTGCACTTACGAAGGGGGTAGTCAGCTGTATATCAGGGAGTAAACCTTCTGAGAATAAAAACAGCTGGAGCTTGTTAAGGTAATTACACAGGGGAAAGGATAATGTCGTGGGAACTCCTCAGAAGAATCTGATTTGTGGTGAGGGCAGAGAGATAAAAGCTCATTTAGGAACGACATGAACATGCTGCGTAGGTAGCTGTTTATCAGTAAATATCTCCACTGAGATTAAGAAAAGCAGTAGCTTAATAAATTAAGTACTTCCTGGTATGGTTACTGTACTGGTAACTCCTCAAAAGAATCTGGATTGTGGTGAGGGAACAGAGAAAAAAGCTCATTTAGGACCTGCACTTACGAAGGGGGTAGGCAGCTGTATATCAGGGAGTAAACCTTCTGAGAATAAAAACAGCTGGAGCTTGTTAAGGTAATTACACAGGGGAAAGGATAATATCGTGGGACTCCTCAGAAGAATCTGATTTGTGTTGAGGGCAGAGAGATAAAAGCTCATTTAGGAACGACATGAACATGCTGCGTAGGTAGCTGTTTATCAGTAAATATCTCCACTGAGATTAAGAAAAGCAGTAGCTTAATAAATGAAGTACTTCCTGGTATGGTTACTGTACTGGTAACTCCCCAAAAGAATCTGGATTGTGGTGAGGGAACAGAGAAAAAAGCTCATTTACGACCTGCACTTACGAAGGGGGTAGTCAGCTGTATATCAGGGAGTAAACCTTCTGAGAATAAAAACAGCTGGAGCTTGTTAAGGTAATTACACAGGGGAAAGGATAATGTCGTGGGAACTCCTCAGAAGAATCTGATTTGTGGTGAGGGCAGAGAGATAAAAGCTCATTTAGGAACGACATGAACATGCTGCGTAGGTAGCTGTTTATCAGTAAATATCTCCACTGAGATTAAGAAAAGCAGTAGCTTAATAAATTAAGTACTTCCTGGTATGGTTACTGTACTGGTAACTCCCCAAAAGAATCTGGATTGTGGTGAGGGAACAGAGAAAAAAGCTCATTTAGGACCTGCACTTACGAAGGGGGTAGGCAGCTGTATATCAGGGAGTAAACCTTCTGAGAATAAAAACAGCTGGAGCTTGTTAAGGTAATTACACAGGGGAAAGGATAATGTACTGGGAACTCCTCAGAAGAATCTGATTTGTGGTGAGGGCAGAGAGATAAAAGCTCATTTAGGAACGACATGAACATGCTGCGTAGGTAGCTGTTTATCAGTAAATATCTCCACTGAGATTAAGAAAAGCAGAAGCTTAATAAATGAAGTATTTCCTGGTATGGTTACTGTACTGGTAACTCCCCAAAAGAATCTGGATTGTGGTGAGGGAACAGAGAAAAAACTCATTTAGGACCTGCACTTACGAAGGGGGTAGGCAGCTGTATATCAAGGAGTAAACCTTCTGAGAATAAAAACAGCTGGAGCTTGTTAAGGTAATTACACAGGGGAAAGGATAATGTACTGGGAACTCCTCAGAAGAATCTGATTTGTGGTGAGGGCAGAGAGATAAAAGCTCATTTAGGAACGACATGAACATGCTGCGTAGTTAGCTGTTTATCAGTAAATATCTCCACTGAGATTAAGAAAAGCAGTAGCTTAATAAATTAAGTACTTCCTGGTATGGTTACTGTACTGGTAACTCCCCAAAAGAATCTGGATTGTGGTGAGGGAACAGAGAAAAAAGCTCATTTAGGACCTGCACTTACGAAGGGGGTAGGCAGCTGTATATCAGGGAGTAAACCTTCTGAGAATAAAAACAGCTGGAGCTTGTTAAGGTAATTACACAGGGGAAAGGATAATGTACTGGGAACTCCTCAGAAGAATCTGATTTGTGGTGAGGGCAGAGAGATAAAAGCTCGTTTAGGAACGACATGAACATGCTGCGTAGGTAGCTGTTTATCAGTAAATATCTCCACTGAGATTAAGAAAAGCAGTAGCTTAATAAATTAAGTACTTCCTGGTATGGTTACTGTACTGGTACTCCCCAAAAGAATCTGGATTGTGGTGAGGGAACAGAGAAAAAAGCTCATTTAGTACCTGCACTTACGAAGGGGGTAGGCAGATGTATATCAGGGAGGAAACCTTCTGAGAATAAAAACAGCTGGAGCTTGTTAAGGTAATTACACAGGGGAAAGGATAATGTACTGGGAACTCCTCAGAAGAATCTGATTTGTGGTGAGGGCAGAGAGATAAAAGCTCATTTAGGAACGACATGAACATGCTGCGTAGGTAGCTGTTTATCAGTAAATATCTCCACTGAGATTAAGAAAAGCAGTAGCTTAATAAATTAAGTACTTCCTGGTATGGTTACTGTACTGGTAACTCCCCAAAAGAATCTGGATTGTGGTGAGGGAACAGAGAAAAAAGCTCATTTAGGACCTGCACTTACGAAGGGGGTAGGCAGCTGTATATCAGGGAGTAAACCTTCTGAGAATAAAAACAGCTGGAGCTTGTTAAGGTAATTACACAGGGGAAAGGATAATGTACTGGGAACTCCTCAGAAGAATCTGATTTGTGGTGAGGGCAGAGAGATAAAAGCTCGTTTAGGAACGACATGAACATGCTGCGTAGGCAGCTGTTTATCAGTAAATATCTCCACTGAGATTAAGAAAAGCAGTAGCTTAATAAATTAAGTACTTCCTGGTATGGTTACTGTACTGGTAACTCCCCAAAAGAATCTGGATTGTGGTGAGGGAACAGAGAAAAAAGCTCATTTAGGACCTGCACTTACGAAGGGGGTAGGCAGCTGTATATCAGGGAGTAAACCTTCTGAGAATAAAAACAGCTGGAGCTTGTTAAGGTAATTACACAGGGGAAAGGATAATGTACTGGGAACTCCTCAGAAGAATCTGATTTGTGGTGAGGGCAGAGAGATAAAAGCTCATTTAGGAACGACATGAACATGCTGCGTAGGTAGCTGTTTATCAGTAAATATCTCCACTGAGATTAAGAAAAGCAGAAGCTTAATAAATGAAGTACTTCCTGGTATGGTTACTGTACTGGTAACTCCCCAAAAGAATCTGGATTGTGGTGAGGGAACAGAGAAAAAACTCATTTAGGACCTGCACTTACGAAGGGGGTAGGCAGCTGTATATCAAGGAGTAAACCTTCTGAGAATAAAAACAGCTGGAGCTTGTTAAGGTAATTACACAGGGGAAAGGATAATGTACTGGGAACTCCTCAGAAGAATCTGATTTGTGGTGAGGGCAGAGAGATAAAAGCTCATTTAGGAACGACATGAACATGCTGCGTAGTTAGCTGTTTATCAGTAAATATCTCCACTGAGATTAAGAAAAGCAGTAGCTTAATAAATTAAGTACTTCCTGGTATGGTTACTGTACTGGTAACTCCCCAAAAGAATCTGGATTGTGGTGAGGGAACAGAGAAAAAAGCTCATTTAGGACCTGCACTTACGAAGGGGGTAGGCAGCTGTTTATCAGGGAGGAAACCTTCTGAGAATAAAAACAGCTGGAGCTTGTTAAGGTAATTACACAGGGGAAAGGATAATGTACTGGGAACTCCTCAGAAGAATCTGATTTGTGGTGAGGGCAGAGAGATAAAAGCTCGTTTAGGAACGACATGAACATGCTGCGTAGGCAGCTGTTTATCAGTAAATATCTCCACTGAGATTAAGAAAAGCAGTAGCTTAATAAATTAAGTACTTCCTGGTATGGTTACTGTACTGGTAACTCCCCAAAAGAATCTGGATTGTGGTGAGGGAACAGAGAAAAAAGCTCATTTAGGACCTGCACTTACGAAGGGGGTAGGCAGCTGTATATCAGGGAGGAAACCTTCTGAGAATAAAAACAGCTGGAGCTTGTTAAGGTAATTACACAGGGGAAAGGATAATGTACTGGGAACTCCTCAGAAGAATCTGATTTGTGGTGAGGGCAGAGAGATAAAAGCTCGTTTAGGAACGACATGAACATGCTGCGTAGGCAGCTGTTTATCAGTAAATATCTCCACTGAGATTAAGAAAAGCAGTAGCTTAATAAATTAAGTACTTCCTGGTATGGTTACTGTACTGGTAACTCCCCAAAAGAATCTGGATTGTGGTGAGGGAACAGAGAAAAAAGCTCATTTAGGACCTGCACTTACGAAGGGGGTAGGCAGCTGTATATCAGGGAGTAAACCTTCTGAGAATAAAAACAGCTGGAGCTTGTTAAGGTAATTACACAGGGGAAAGGATAATGTACTGGGAACTCCTCAGAAGAATCTGATTTGTGGTGAGGGCAGAGAGATAAAAGCTCGTTTAGGAACGACATGAACATGCTGCGTAGGCAGCTGTTTATCAGTAAATATCTCCACTGAGATTAAGAAAAGCAGTAGCTTAATAAATTAAGTACTTCCTGGTATGGTTACTGTACTGGTAACTCCCCAAAAGAATCTGGATTGTGGTGAGGGAACAGAGAAAAAAGCTCATTTAGGACCTGCACTTACGAAGGGGGTAGGCAGCTGTATATCAAGGAGTAAACCTTCTGAGAATAAAAACAGCTGGAGCTTGTTAAGGTAATTACACAGGGGAAAGGATAATGTACTGGGAACTCCTCAGAAGAATCTGATTTGTGGTGAGGGCAGAGAGATAAAAGCTCATTTAGGAACGACATGAACATGCTGCGTAGGTAGCTGTTTATCAGTAAATATCTCCACTGAGATTAAGAAAAGCAGAAGCTTAATAAATGAAGTACTTCCTGGTATGGTTACTGTACTGGTAACTCCCCAAAAGAATCTGGATTGTGGTGAGGGAACAGAGAAAAAACTCATTTAGGACCTGCACTTACGAAGGGGGTAGGCAGCTGTATATCAAGGAGTAAACCTTCTGAGAATAAAAACAGCTGGAGCTTGTTAAGGTAATTACACAGGGGAAAGGATAATGTACTGGGAACTCCTCAGAAGAATCTGATTTGTGGTGAGGGCAGAGAGATAAAAGCTCATTTAGGAACGACATGAACATGCTGCGTAGTTAGCTGTTTATCAGTAAATATCTCCACTGAGATTAAGAAAAGCAGTAGCTTAATAAATTAAGTACTTCCTGGTATGGTTACTGTACTGGTAACTCCCCAAAAGAATCTGGATTGTGGTGAGGGAACAGAGAAAAAAGCTCATTTAGGACCTGCACTTACGAAGGGGGTAGGCAGCTGTATATCAGGGAGTAAACCTTCTGAGAATAAAAACAGCTGGAGCTTGTTAAGGTAATTACACAGGGGAAAGGATAATGTACTGGGAACTCCTCAGAAGAATCTGATTTGTGGTGAGGGCAGAGAGATAAAAGCTCGTTTAGGAACGACATGAACATGCTGCGTAGGCAGCTGTTTATCAGTAAATATCTCCACTGAGATTAAGAAAAGCAGTAGCTTAATAAATTAAGTACTTCCTGGTATGGTTACTGTACTGGTAACTCCCCAAAAGAATCTGGATTGTGGTGAGGGAACAGAGAAAAAAGCTCATTTAGGACCTGCACTTACGAAGGGGGTAGGCAGCTGTATATCAGGGAGTAAACCTTCTGAGAATAAAAACAGCTGGAGCTTGATAAGGTAATTACACAGGGGAAAGGATAATGTACTGGGAACTCCTCAGAAGAATCTGATTTGTGGTGAGGGCAGAGAGATAAAAGCTCATTTAGGAACGACATGAACATGCTGCGTAGGTAGCTGTTTATCAGTAAATATCTCCACTGTGATTAAGAAAAGCAGAAGCTTAATAAATTAAGTACTTCCTGGTATGGTTACTGTACTGGTAACTCCCCAAAAGAATCTGGATTGTGGTGAGGGAACAGAGAAAAAACTCATTAAGGACCTGCACTTACTAAGGGGGTAGGCAGCTGTATATTAAGGAGTAAACCTTCTGAGAATATAAACAGCTGGAGCTTGTTAAGGTAATTACACAGGGGAAAGGATAATGTACTGGGAATTCCTCAGAAGAATCTGATTTGTGGTGAGGGCAGAGAGATAAAAGCTCATTTAGGAACGACATGAACATGCTGCGTAGTTAGCTGTTTATCAGTAAATATCTCCACTGAGATTAAGAAAAGCATTAGCTTAATAAATTAAGTACTTCCTGGTATGGTTACTGTACTGGTAACTCCCCAAAAGAATCTGGATTGTGGTGAGGGAACAGAGAAAAAAGCTCATTTAGGACCTGCACTTACGAAGGGGGTAGGCAGCTGTATATCAGGGAGTAAACCTTCTGAGAATAAAAACAGCTGGAGCTTGTTAAGGTAATTACACAGGGGAAAGGATAATGTACTGCGAACTCCTCAGAAGAATCTGATTTGTGGTGAGGGCAGAGAGATAAAAGCTCATTTAGGAACGACATGTACATGCTGCGTAGGTAGCTGTTTATCAGTAAATATCTCCACTGAGATTAAGAAAAGCAGTAGCTTAATAAATTAAGTACTTCCTGGTATGGTTACTGTACTGGTAACTCCCCAAAAGAATCTGGATTGTGGTGAGGGAACAGAGAAAAAAGCTCATTTAGGACCTGCACTTACGAAGGGGGTAGGCAGCTGTATATCAGGGAGTAAACCTTCTGAGAATAAAAACAGCTGGAGCTTGTTAAGGTAATTACACAGGGGAAAGGATAATGTACTGGGAACTCCTCAGAAGAATCTGATTTGTGGTGAGGGCAGAGAGATAAAAGCTCATTTAGGAACGACATGAACGTGCTGCGTAGGTAGCTGTTTATCAGTAAATATCTCCACTGAGATTAAGAAAAGCAGTAGCTTAATAAATTAAGTACTTCCTGGTATGGTTACTGTACTGGTAACTCCCCAAAAGAATCTGGATTGTGGTGAGGGAACAGAGAAAAAAGCTCATTTAGGACCTGCACTTACGAAGGGGGTAGGCAGCTGTATATCAGGGAGTAAACCTTCTGAGAATAAAAACAGCTGGAGCTTGTTAAGGTAATTACACAGGGGAAAGGATAATGTACTGCGAACTCGTCAGAAGAATCTGATTTGTGGTGAGGGCAGAGAGATAAAAGCTCATTTAGGAACGACATGTACATGCTGCGTAGGTAGCTGTTTATCAGTAAATATCTCCACTGAGATTAAGAAAAGCAGTACCTTAATAAATTAAGTACTTCCTGGTATGGTTACTGTACTGGTAACTCCCCAAAAGAATCTGGATTGTGGTGAGGGAACAGAGAAAAAAGCTCATTTAGGACCTGCACTTACGAAGGGGGTAGGCAGCTGTATATCAGGGAGTAAACCTTCTGAGAATAAAAACAGCTGGAGCTTGTTAAGGTAATTACACAGGGGAAAGGATAATGTACTGGGAACTCCTCAGAAGAATCTGATTTGTGGTGAGGGCAGAGAGATAAAAGCTCATTTAGGAACGACATGAACATGCTGTGTAGGTAGCTGTTTATCAGTAAATATCTCCACTGAGATTAAGAAAAGCAGTAGCTTAATAAATTAAGTACTTCCTGGTATGGTTACTGTACTGGTAACTCCCCAAAAGAATCTGGATTGTGGTGAGGGAACAGAGAAAAAAGCTCATTTAGGACCTGCACTTACGAAGGGGGTAGGCAGCTGTATATCAGGGAGTAAACCTTCTGAGAATAAAAACAGCTGGAGCTTGTTAAGGTAATTACACAGGGGAAAGGATAATGTACTGGGAACTCCTCAGAAGATTCTGATTTGTGGTGAGGGCAGAGAGATAAAAGCTCATTTAGGAACGACATGAACGTGCTGCGTAGGTAGCTGTTTATCAGTAAATATCTCCACTGAGATTAAGAAAAGCAGTAGCTTAATAAATTAAGTACTTCCTGGTATGGTTACTGTACTGGTAACTCCCCAAAAGAATCTGGATTGTGGTGAGGGAACAGAGAAAAAAGCTCATTTAGGACCTGCACTTACGAAGGGGGTAGGCAGCTGTATATCAGGGAGTAAACCTTCTGAGAATAAAAACAGCTGGAGCTTGTTAAGGTAATTACACAGGGGAAAGGATAATGTACTGCGAACTCCTCAGAAGAATCTGATTTGTGGTGAGGGCAGAGAGATAAAAGCTCATTTAGGAACGACATGTACATGCTGCGTAGGTAGCTGTTTATCAGTAAATATCTCCACTGAGATTAAGAAAAGCAGTACCTTAATAAATTAAGTACTTCCTGGTATGGTTACTGTACTGGTAACTCCCCAAAAGAATCTGGATTGTGGTGAGGGAACAGAGAAAAAAGGTCATTTAGGACCTGCACTTACGAAGGGGGTAGGCAGCTGTATATCAGGGAGTAAACCTTCTGAGAATAAAAACAGCTGGAGCTTGTTAAGGTAATTACACAGGGGAAAGGATAATGTACTGGGAACTCCTCAGAAGAATCTGATTTGTGGTGAGGGCAGAGAGATAAAAGCACGTTTAGGAACGATATGAACATGCTGCGTAGGCAGCTGTTTATCAGTAAATATCTCCACTGAGATTAAGAAAAGCAGTAGCTTAATAAATTAAGTACTTCCTGGTATGGTTACTGTACTGGTAACTCCCCAAAAGAATCTGGATTGTGGTGAGGGAACAGAGAAAAAAGCTCATTTAGGACCTGCACTTACGAAGGGGGTAGGCAGCTGTATATCAGGGAGTAAACCTTCTGAGAATAAAAACAGCTGGAGCTTGTTAAGGTAATTACACAGGGGAAAGGATAATGTACTGGGAACTCCTCAGAAGAATCTAATTTGTGGTGAGGGCAGAGAGATAAAAGCTCATTTAGGAACGACATGAACATGCTGTGTAGGTATCTGTTTATCAGTAAATATCTCCACTGAGATTAAGAAAAGCAGTAGCTTAATAAATTAAGTGCTTCCTGGTATGGTTACTGTACTGGTAACTCCCCAAAAGAATCTGGATTGTGGTGAGGGAACAGAGAAAAAAGCTCATTTAGGACCTGCACTTACGAAGGGGGTAGGCAGCTGTATATCAGGGAGTAAACCTTCTGAGAATAAAAACAGCTGGAGCTTGTTAAGGTAATTACACAGGGGAAAGGATAATGTACTGGGAACTCCTCAGAAGAATCTGATATGTGGTGAGGGCAGAGAGATAAAAGCTCATTTAGGAACGACATGAACGTGCTGCGTAGGTAGCTGTTTATCAGTAAATATCTCCACTGAGATTAAGAAAAGCAGTAGCTTAATAAATGAAGTACTTCCTGGTATGGTTACTGTACTGGTAACTCCCCAAAAGAATCTGGATTGTGGTGAGGGAACAGAGAAAAAAGCTCATTTAGGACCTGCACTTACGAAGGGGGTAGGCAGCTGTATATCAGGGAGTAAAACTTCTGAGAATAAAAACAGCTGGAGCTTGTTAAGGTAATTACACAGGGGAAAGGATAATGTACTGGGAACTCCTCAGAAGAATCTGATTTGTGGTGAGGGCAGAGAGATAAAAGCTCGTTTAGGAACGACATGAACATGCTGCGTAGGCAGCTGTTTATCAGTAAATATCTCCACTGAGATTAAGAAAAGCAGTAGCTTAATAAATTAAGTACTTCCTGGTATGGTTACTGTACTGGTAACTCCCCAAAAGAATCTGGATTGTGGTGAGGGAACAGAGAAAAAAGCTCATTTAGGACCTGCACTTACGAAGGGGGTAGGCAGCTGTATATCAGGGAGTAAACCTTCTGAGAATAAAAACAGCTGGAGCTTGATAAGGTAATTACACAGGGGAAAGGATAATGTACTGGGAACTCCTCAGAAGAATCTGATTTGTGGTGAGGGCAGAGAGATAAAAGCTCATTTAGGAACGACATGAACATGCTGCGTAGGTAGCTGTTTATCAGTAAATATCTCCACTGTGATTAAGAAAAGCAGAAGCTTAATAAATTAAGTACTTCCTGGTATGGTTACTGTACTGGTAACTCCCCAAAAGAATCTGGATTGTGGTGAGGGAACAGAGAAAAAACTCATTAAGGACCTGCACTTACTAAGGGGGTAGGCAGCTGTATATTAAGGAGTAAACCTTCTGAGAATATAAACAGCTGGAGCTTGTTAAGGTAATTACACAGGGGAAAGGATAATGTACTGGGAATTCCTCAGAAGAATCTGATTTGTGGTGAGGGCAGAGAGATAAAAGCTCATTTAGGAACGACATGAACATGCTGCGTAGTTAGCTGTTTATCAGTAAATATCTCCACTGAGATTAAGAAAAGCATTAGCTTAATAAATTAAGTACTTCCTGGTATGGTTACTGTACTGGTAACTCCCCAAAAGAATCTGGATTGTGGTGAGGGAACAGAGAAAAAAGCTCATTTAGGACCTGCACTTACGAAGGGGGTAGGCAGCTGTATATCAGGGAGTAAACCTTCTGAGAATAAAAACAGCTGGAGCTTGTTAAGGTAATTACACAGGGGAAAGGATAATGTACTGCGAACTCCTCAGAAGAATCTGATTTGTGGTGAGGGCAGAGAGATAAAAGCTCATTTAGGAACGACATGTACATGCTGCGTAGGTAGCTGTTTATCAGTAAATATCTCCACTGAGATTAAGAAAAGCAGTAGCTTAATAAATTAAGTACTTCCTGGTATGGTTACTGTACTGGTAACTCCCCAAAAGAATCTGGATTGTGGTGAGGGAACAGAGAAAAAAGCTCATTTAGGACCTGCACTTACGAAGGGGGTAGGCAGCTGTATATCAGGGAGTAAACCTTCTGAGAATAAAAACAGCTGGAGCTTGTTAAGGTAATTACACAGGGGAAAGGATAATGTACTGGGAACTCCTCAGAAGAATCTGATTTGTGGTGAGGGCAGAGAGATAAAAGCTCATTTAGGAACGACATGAACGTGCTGCGTAGGTAGCTGTTTATCAGTAAATATCTCCACTGAGATTAAGAAAAGCAGTAGCTTAATAAATTAAGTACTTCCTGGTATGGTTACTGTACTGGTAACTCCCCAAAAGAATCTGGATTGTGGTGAGGGAACAGAGAAAAAAGCTCATTTAGGACCTGCACTTACGAAGGGGGTAGGCAGCTGTATATCAGGGAGTAAACCTTCTGAGAATAAAAACAGCTGGAGCTTGTTAAGGTAATTACACAGGGGAAAGGATAATGTACTGCGAACTCGTCAGAAGAATCTGATTTGTGGTGAGGGCAGAGAGATAAAAGCTCATTTAGGAACGACATGTACATGCTGCGTAGGTAGCTGTTTATCAGTAAATATCTCCACTGAGATTAAGAAAAGCAGTACCTTAATAAATTAAGTACTTCCTGGTATGGTTACTGTACTGGTAACTCCCCAAAAGAATCTGGATTGTGGTGAGGGAACAGAGAAAAAAGCTCATTTAGGACCTGCACTTACGAAGGGGGTAGGCAGCTGTATATCAGGGAGTAAACCTTCTGAGAATAAAAACAGCTGGAGCTTGTTAAGGTAATTACACAGGGGAAAGGATAATGTACTGGGAACTCCTCAGAAGAATCTGATTTGTGGTGAGGGCAGAGAGATAAAAGCTCATTTAGGAACGACATGAACATGCTGTGTAGGTAGCTGTTTATCAGTAAATATCTCCACTGAGATTAAGAAAAGCAGTAGCTTAATAAATTAAGTACTTCCTGGTATGGTTACTGTACTGGTAACTCCCCAAAAGAATCTGGATTGTGGTGAGGGAACAGAGAAAAAAGCTCATTTAGGACCTGCACTTACGAAGGGGGTAGGCAGCTGTATATCAGGGAGTAAACCTTCTGAGAATAAAAACAGCTGGAGCTTGTTAAGGTAATTACACAGGGGAAAGGATAATGTACTGGGAACTCCTCAGAAGATTCTGATTTGTGGTGAGGGCAGAGAGATAAAAGCTCATTTAGGAACGACATGAACGTGCTGCGTAGGTAGCTGTTTATCAGTAAATATCTCCACTGAGATTAAGAAAAGCAGTAGCTTAATAAATTAAGTACTTCCTGGTATGGTTACTGTACTGGTAACTCCCCAAAAGAATCTGGATTGTGGTGAGGGAACAGAGAAAAAAGCTCATTTAGGACCTGCACTTACGAAGGGGGTAGGCAGCTGTATATCAGGGAGTAAACCTTCTGAGAATAAAAACAGCTGGAGCTTGTTAAGGTAATTACACAGGGGAAAGGATAATGTACTGCGAACTCCTCAGAAGAATCTGATTTGTGGTGAGGGCAGAGAGATAAAAGCTCATTTAGGAACGACATGTACATGCTGCGTAGGTAGCTGTTTATCAGTAAATATCTCCACTGAGATTAAGAAAAGCAGTACCTTAATAAATTAAGTACTTCCTGGTATGGTTACTGTACTGGTAACTCCCCAAAAGAATCTGGATTGTGGTGAGGGAACAGAGAAAAAAGGTCATTTAGGACCTGCACTTACGAAGGGGGTAGGCAGCTGTATATCAGGGAGTAAACCTTCTGAGAATAAAAACAGCTGGAGCTTGTTAAGGTAATTACACAGGGGAAAGGATAATGTACTGGGAACTCCTCAGAAGAATCTGATTTGTGGTGAGGGCAGAGAGATAAAAGCACGTTTAGGAACGATATGAACATGCTGCGTAGGCAGCTGTTTATCAGTAAATATCTCCACTGAGATTAAGAAAAGCAGTAGCTTAATAAATTAAGTACTTCCTGGTATGGTTACTGTACTGGTAACTCCCCAAAAGAATCTGGATTGTGGTGAGGGAACAGAGAAAAAAGCTCATTTAGGACCTGCACTTACGAAGGGGGTAGGCAGCTGTATATCAGGGAGTAAACCTTCTGAGAATAAAAACAGCTGGAGCTTGTTAAGGTAATTACACAGGGGAAAGGATAATGTACTGGGAACTCCTCAGAAGAATCTAATTTGTGGTGAGGGCAGAGAGATAAAAGCTCATTTAGGAACGACATGAACATGCTGTGTAGGTATCTGTTTATCAGTAAATATCTCCACTGAGATTAAGAAAAGCAGTAGCTTAATAAATTAAGTACTTCCTGGTATGGTTACTGTACTGGTAACTCCCCAAAAGAATCTGGATTGTGGTGAGGGAACAGAGAAAAAAGCTCATTTAGGACCTGCACTTACGAAGGGGGTAGGCAGCTGTATATCAGGGAGTAAACCTTCTGAGAATAAAAACAGCTGGAGCTTGTTAAGGTAATTACACAGGGGAAAGGATAATGTACTGGGAACTCCTCAGAAGAATCTGATATGTGGTGAGGGCAGAGAGATAAAAGCTCATTTAGGAACGACATGAACGTGCTGCGTAGGTAGCTGTTTATCAGTAAATATCTCCACTGAGATTAAGAAAAGCAGTAGCTTAATAAATGAAGTACTTCCTGGTATGGTTACTGTACTGGTAACTCCCCAAAAGAATCTGGATTGTGGTGAGGGAACAGAGAAAAAAGCTCATTTAGGACCTGCACTTACGAAGGGGGTAGGCAGCTGTATATCAGGGAGTAAAACTTCTGAGAATAAAAACAGCTGGAGCTTGTTAAGGTAATTACACAGGGGAAAGGATAATGTACTGGGAACTCCTCAGAAGAATCTGATTTGTGGTGAGGGCAGAGAGATAAAAGCTCGTTTAGGAACGACATGAACATGCTGCGTAGGTAGCTGTTTATCAGTAAATATCTCCACTGAGATTAAGAAAAGCAGTAGCTTAATAAATTAAGTACTTCCTGGTATGGTTACTGTACTGGTAACTCCCCAAAAGAATCTGGATTGTGGTGAGGGAACAGAGAAAAAAGCTCATTTAGGACCTGCACTTACGAAGGGGGTAGGCAGCTGTATATCAGGGAGTAAACCTTCTGAGAATAAAAACAGCTGGAGCTTCTTAAGGTAATTACACAGGGGAAAGGATAATGTACTGGGAACTCCTCAGAAGAATCTGATTTGTGGTGAGGGCAGAGAGATAAAAGCTCATTTAGGAACGACATGAACATGCTGCGTAGGTAGCTGTTTATCAGTAAATATCTCCACTGAGATTAAGAAAAGCAGTAGCTTAATAAATTAAGTACTTCCTGGTATGGTTACTGTACTGGTAACTCCCCAAAAGAATCTGGATTGTGGTGAGGGAACAGAGAAAAAAGCTCATTTAGGACCTGCACTTACGAAGGGGGTAGGCAGCTGTATATCAGGGAGTAAACCTTCTGAGAATAAAAACGGCTGGAGCTTGTTAAGGTAATTACACAGGGGAAAGGATAATGTACTGGGAACTCTTCAGAAGAATCTGATTTGTGGTGAGGGCAGAGAGATAAAAGCTCATTTAGGAACGACATGAACATGCTGCGTAGGTAGCTGTTTATCAGTAAATATCTCCACTGAGATTAAGAAAAGCAGTAGCTTAATAAATTAAGTACTTCCTGTTATGGTTACTGTACTGGTAACTCCCCAAAAGAATCTGGATTGTGGTGAGGGAACAGAGAAAAAAGCTCATTTAGGACCTGCACTTACGAAGGGGGTAGGCAGCTGTATATCAGGGAGTAAACCTTCTGAGAATAAAAACAGCTGGAGCTTGTTAAGGTAATTACACAGGGGAAAGGATAATGTACTGGGAACTCCTCAGAAGAATCTGATTTGTGGTGAGGGCAGAGAGATAAAAGCTCATTTAGGAACGACATGAACATGCTGCGTAGGTAGCTGTTTATCAGTAAATATCTCCACTGAGATTAAGAAAAGCAGTAGCTTAATAAATTAAGTACTTCCTGGTATGGTTACTGTACTGGTAACTCCCCAAAAGAATCTGGATTGTGGTGAGGGAACAGAGAAAAAAGCTCATTTAGGACCTGCACTTACGAACGGGGTAGGCAGCTGTATATCAGGGAGTAAACCTTCTGAGAATAAAAACAGCTGGAGCTTGTTAAGGTAATTACAAAGGGGAAAGGATAATGTACTGGGAACTCCTCAGAAGAATCTGATTTGTGGTGAGGGCAGAGAGATAAAAGCTCATTTATGAACGACATGAACATGCTGCGTAGGTAGCTGTTTATCAGTAAATATCTCCACTGAGATTAAGAAAAGCAGTAGCTTAATAAATTAAGTACTTCCTGGTATGGTTACTGTACTGGTAACTCCCCAAAAGAATCTGGATTGTGGTGAGGGAACAGAGAAAAAAGCTCATTTAGGACCTGCACTTACGAAGGGGCTAGGCAGCTGTATATCAGGGAGTAAACCTTCTGAGAATAAAAACAGCTGGAGCTTGTTAAGGTAAATACACAGGGGAAAGGATAATGTACTGGGAACTCCTCAGAAGAATCTGATTCGTGGTGAGGGCAGAGAGATAAAAGCTCATTTAGGAACGACATGAACATGCTGTGTAGGTAGCTGTTTATCAGTAAATATCTCCACTGAGATTAAGAAAAGCAGTAGCGTAATAAATTAAGTACTTCCTGGTATGGTTACTGTACAGGTAACTCCCCAAAAGAATCTGGATTGTGGTGAGGGAACAGAGAAAAAAGCTCATTTAGGACCTGCACTTACGAAGGGGGTAGGCAGCTGTATATCAGGGAGTAAAACTTCTGAGAATAAAAACAGCTGGAGCTTGTTCAGGTAATTACACAGGGGAAAGGATAATGTACTGGGAACTCCTCAGAAGAATCTGATTTGTGGTGAGGGCAGAGAGATAAAAGCTCGTTTAGGAACGACATGAACATGCTGCGTAGGTAGCTGTTTATCAGTAAATATCTCCACTGAGATTAAGAAAAGCAGTAGCTTAATAAATTAAGTACTTCCTGGTATGGTTACTGTACTGGTAACTCCCCAAAAGAATCTGGATTGTGGTGAGGGAACAGAGAAAAAAGCTCATTTAGGACCTGCACTTACGAAGGGGGTAGGCAGCTGTATATCAGGGAGTAAACCTTCTGAGAATAAAAACAGCTGGAGCTTCTTAAGGTAATTACACAGGGGAAAGGATAATGTACTGGGAACTCCTCAGAAGAATCTGATTTGTGGTGAGGGCAGAGAGATAAAAGCTCATTTAGGAACGACATGAACATGCTGCGTAGGTAGCTGTTTATCAGTAAATATCTCCACTGAGATTAAGAAAAGCAGTAGCTTAATAAATTAAGTACTTCCTGGTATGGTTACTGTACTGGTAACTCCCCAAAAGAATCTGGATTGTGGTGAGGGAACAGAGAAAAAAGCTCATTTAGGACCTGCACTTACGAAGGGGGTAGGCAGCTGTATATCAGGGAGTAAACCTTCTGAGAATAAAAACAGCTGGAGCTTGTTAAGGTAATTACACAGGGGAAAGGATAATGTACTGGGAACTCCTCAGAAGAATCTGATTTGTGGTGAGGGCAGAGAGATAAAAGCTCATTTAGGAACGACATGAACATGCTGCGTAGGTAGCTGTTTATCAGTAAATATCTCCACTGAGATTAAGAAAAGCAGTAGCGTAATAAATTAAGTACTTCCTGTTATGGTTACTGTACTGGTAACTCCCCAAAAGAATCTGGATTGTGGTGAGGGAACAGAGAAAAAAGCTCATTTAGGACCTGCACTTACGAAGGGGGTAGGCAGCTGTATATCAGGGAGTAAACCTTCTGAGAATAAAAACAGCTGGAGCTTGTTAAGGTAATTACACAGGGGAAAGGATAATGTACTGGGAACTCCTCAGAAGAATCTGATTTGTGGTGAGGGCAGAGAGATAAAAGCTCATTTAGGAACGACATGAACATGCTGCGTAGGTAGCTGTTTATCAGTAAATATCTCCACTGAGATTAAGAAAAGCAGTAGCTTAATAAATTAAGTACTTCCTGGTATGGTTACTGTACTGGTAACACCCCAAAAGAATCTGGATTGTGGTGAGGGAACAGAGAAAAAAGCTCATTTAGGACCTGCACTTACGAACGGGGTAGGCAGCTGTATATCAGGGAGTAAACCTTCTGAGAATAAAAACAGCTGGAGCTTGTTAAGGTAATTACACAGGGGAAAGGATAATGTACTGGGAACTCCTCAGAAGAATCTGATTTGTGGTGAGGGCAGAGAGATAAAAGCTCATTTAGGAACGACATGAACATGCTGCGTAGGTAGCTGTTTATCAGTAAATATCTCCACTGAGATTAAGAAAAGCAGTAGCGTAATAAATTAAGTACTTCCTGTTATGGTTACTGTACTGGTAACTCCCCAAAAGAATCTGGATTGTGGTGAGGGAACAGAGAAAAAAGCTCATTTAGGACCTGCACTTACGAAGGGGGTAGGCAGCTGTATATCAGGGAGTAAACCTTCTGAGAATAAAAACAGCTGGAGCTTGTTAAGGTAATTACACAGGGGAAAGGATAATGTACTGGGAACTCCTCAGAAGAATCTGATTTGTGGTGAGGGCAGAGAGATAAAAGCTCATTTAGGAACGACATGAACATGCTGCGTAGGTAGCTGTTTATCAGTAAATATCTCCACTGAGATTAAGAAAAGCAGTAGCTTAATAAATTAAGTACTTCCTGGTATGGTTACTGTACTGGTAACACCCCAAAAGAATCTGGATTGTGGTGAGGGAACAGAGAAAAAAGCTCATTTAGGACCTGCACTTACGAACGGTGTAGGCAGCTGTATATCAGGGAGTAAACCTTCTGAGAATAAAAACAGCTGGAGCTTGTTAAGGTAATTACAAAGGGGAAAGGATAATGTACTGGGAACTCCTCAGAAGAATCTGATTTGTGGTGAGGGCAGAGAGATAAAAGCTCATTTATGAACGACATGAACATGCTGCGTAGGTAGCTGTTTATCAGTAAATATCTCCACTGAGATTAAGAAAAGCAGTAGCTTAATAAATTAAGTACTTCCTGGTATGGTTACTGTACTGGTAACTCCCCAAAAGAATCTGGATTGTGGTGAGGGAACAGAGAAAAAAGCTCATTTAGGACCTGCACTTACGAAGGGGCTAGGCAGCTGTATATCAGGGAGTAAACCTTCTGAGAATAAAAACAGCTGGAGCTTGTTAAGGTAATTACACAGGGGAAAGGATAATGTACTGGGAACTCCTCAGAAGAATCTGATTTGTGGTGAGGGCAGAGAGATAAAAGCTGATTTAGGAACGACATGGACATGCTGCATAGGTAGCTGTTTATCAGTAAATATCTCCACTGAGATTAAGAAAAGCAGTAGCTTAATAAATTAAGTACTTCCTGGTATGGTTACTGTACTGGTAACTCCCCAAAAGAATCTGGATTGTGGTGAAGGTACAGAGAAAAAAGCTCATTTAGGACCTGCACTTACGAAGAGGGGAGGCAGCTGTATATCAGGGAGTAAACCTTCTGAGAATAAAAACAGCTGGAGCTTGTTAAGGTAATTACACAGGGGAAAGGATAATGTACTGGGAACTCCTCAGAAGAATCTGATTTGTGGTGAGGGCAGAGAGATAAAAGCTCATTTAGGAACGACATGAACATGCTGCGTAGGTAGCTGTTTATCAGTAAATATCTCCACTGAGATTAAGAAAAGCAGTAGCTTAATAAATTAAGTACTTCCTGGTATGGTTACTGTACTGGTAACTCCCCAAAAGAATCTGGATTGTGGTGAGGGAACAGAGAAAAAAGCTCATTTAGGACCTGCACTTACGAAGGGGGTAGGCAGCTGTATATCAGGGAGTAAACCTTCTGAGAATAAAAACAGCTGGAGCTTGTTAAGGTAATTACACAGGGGAAAGGATAATGTACTGGGAACTCCTCAGAAGAATCTGATTTGTGGTGAGGGCAGAGAGATAAAAGCTCATTTAGGAACGACATGAACATGCTGCGTAGGTAGCTGTTTATCAGTAAATATCTCCACTGAGATTAAGAAAAGCAGTAGCTTAATAAATTAAGTACTTCCTGGTATGGTTACTGTACTGGTAACTCCCCAAAAGAATCTGGATTGTGGTGAGGGAACAAAGAAAAAAGCTCATTTAGGACCTGCACTTACGAAGGGGGTAGGCAACTGTATATCAGGGAGTAAACCTTCTGAGAATAAAAACAGCTGGAGCTTGTTAAGGTAATTACACAGGGGAAAGGATAATGTACTGGGAACTCCTCAGAAGAATCTGATTTGTGGTGAGGGCAGAGAGATAAAAGCTCATTTAGGAACGACATGAACATGCTGCGTAGGTAGCTGTTTATCTGTAAATATCTCCACTGAGATTAAGAAAAGCAGTAGCTTAATAAATTAAGTACTTCCTGGTATGGTTACTGTACTGGTAACTCCCCAAAAGAATCTGGATTGTGGTGAGGGAACAGAGAAAAAAGCTCATTTAGGACCTGCACTTACGAAGGGGGTAGGCAGCTGTATATCAGGGAGGAAACCTTCTGAGAATAAAAACAGCTGGAGCTTGTTAAGGTAATTACACAGGGGAAAGGATAATGTACTGGGAACTCCTCAGAAGAATCTGATTAGTGGTGAGGGCAGAGAGATAAAAGCTCATTTAGGAACGACATGAACATGCTGCGTAGGTAGCTGTTTATCAGTAAATATCTCCTCTGAGATTAAGAAAAGCAGTAGCTTAATAAATTAAGTACTTCCTGGTATGGTTACTGTACTGGTAACTCCCCAAAAGAATCTGGATTGTGGTGAGGGAACAGAGAAATAAGCTCATTTAGGACCTGCACTTACGAAGGGGGTAGGCAGCTGTATATCAGGGAGTAAACCTTCTGAGAATAAAAACAGCTGGAGCTTGTTAAGGTAATTACACAGGGGAAAGGATAATGTACTGGGAACTCCTCAGAAGAATCTGATTTGTGGTGAGGGCAGAGAGATAAAAGCTCGTTTAGGAACGACATGAACATGCTGCGTAGGTAGCTGTTTATCAGTAAATATCTCCACTGAGATTAAGAAAAGCAGTAGCTTAATAAATTAAGTACTTCCTGTTATGGTTACTGTACTGGTAACTCCCCAAAAGAATCTGGATTGTCGTGAGGGAACAGAGAAAAAAGCTCATTTAGGACCTGCACTTACGAAGGGGGTAGGCAGCTGTATATCAGGGAGTAAACCTTCTGAGAATAAAAACAGCTGGAGCTTGTTAAGGTAATTACACAGGGGAAAGGATAATGTACTGGGAACTCCTCAGAAGAATCTGATTTGTGGTGAGGGCAGAGAGATAAAAGCTCATTTATGAACGACATGAACATGCTGCGTAGGTAGCTGTTTATCAGTAAATATCTCCACTGAGATTAAGAAAAGCAGTAGCTTAATAAATTAAGTACTTCCTGGTATGGTTACTGTACTGGTAACTCCCCAAAAGAATATGGATTGTGGAGAGGGAACAGAGAATAAAGCTCATATAGGACCTGCACTTACGAAGGGGGTAGGCAGCTGTATATCAGGGAGTAAACCTTCTGAGAATAAAAACAGCTGGAGCTTGTTAAGGTAATTACACAGGGGAAAGGATAATGTACTGGGAACTCCTCAGAAGAATCTGATTTGTGGTGAGGGCAGAGAGATAAAAGCTCATTTAGGAACGACATGAACATGCTGCGTAGGTCGCTGTTTATCAGTAAATATCTCCACTGAGATTAAGAAAAGCAGTAGCTTAATAAATTAAGTACTTCCTGGTATGGTTACTGTACTGGTAACTCCCCAAAAGAATCTGGATTGTGGGGAGGGAACAGAGAAAAAAGCTCATTTAGGACCTGCACTTACGAAGGGGGTAGGCAGCTGTATATCAGGGAGTAAACCTTCTGAGAATAAAAACAGCTGGAGCTTCTTAAGGTAATTACACAGGGGAAAGGATAATGTACTGGGAACTCCTCAGAAGAATCTGATTTGTGGTGAGGGCAGAGAGATAAAAGCTCATTTAGGAACGACATGAACATGCTGCGTAGGTAGCTGTTTATCAGTTAATATCTCCAATGAGATTAAGAAAAGCAGTAGATTAATAAATTAAGTACTTCCTGGTATGGTTACTGTACTGGTAACTCCCCAAAAGAATCTGGATTGTGGTGAGGGAACAGAGAAAAAAGCTCATTTAGGACCTGCACTTACAAAGGGGGTAGGCAGCTGTATATCAGGGAGTAAACCTTCTGAGAATAAAAACAGCTGGAGCTTGTTAAGGTAATTACACAGGGGAAAGGATAATGTACTGGGAAATCCTCAGAAGAATCTGATTTGTGGTGAGGGCAGAGAGATAAAAGCTCATATAGGAACGACATGAACATGCTGCGTAGGTAGCTGTTTATCAGTAAATATCTCCACTGAGATTAAGAAAAGCAGTAGCTTTATAAATTAAGTACTTCCTGGTATGGTTACTCTACTGTTAACTCCCCAAAAGAATCTGGATTGTGGTGAGGGAACAGAGAAAAAAGCTCATTTAGGACCTGCACTTACGAAGGGGGTAGGCAGCTGTATATCAGGGAGTAAACCTTCTGAGAATAAAAACAGCTGGAGCTTGTTAAGGTAAGTACACAGGGGAAAGGATAATGTACTGGGAACTCCTCAGAAGAATCTGATTTGTGGTGAGGGCAGAGAGATAAAAGCTCATTTAGGAACAACATGAACATGCTGCGTAGGGAGCTGTTTATCAGTAAATATCTCCACTGAGATTAAGAAAAGCAGTAGCTTATTAAATTAAGTACTTCCTGGTATGGTTACTGTACTGGTAACTCCCCAAAAGAATCTGGATTGTGGTGAGGGAACAGAGAAAAAAGCTCATTTAGGACCTGCACTTACGAAGGGGGTAGGCAGCTGTATATCAGGGAGTAAACCTTCTGAGAATAAAAACAGCTGGAGCTTGTTAAGGTAATTACACAGGGGAAAGGATAATGTACTGGGAACTCCTCAGAAGAATGTGATTTGTGGTGAGGGCAGAGAGATAAAAGCTCGTTTAGGAACGACATGAACATGCTGCGTAGGTAGCTGTTTATTAGTATATATCTCCACTGAGATTAAGAAAAGCAGTAGCTTAATAAATTAAGTACTACCTGGTATGGTTACTGTACTGGTAACTCCCCAAAAGAATCTGGATTGTGGTGAGGGAACAGAGAAAAAAGCTCATTTAGGACCTGCACTTACGAAGGGGGTAGGCAGCTGTATATCAGGGAGTAAACCTTCTGAGAATAAAAACAGCTGGAGCTTGTTAAGGTAATTTCACAGGGGAAAGGATAATGTACTGGGAACTCCTCAGAAGAATCTGATTTGTGGTGAGGGCAGAGAGATAAAAGCTCATTTAGGAACGACATGAACATGCTGCATAGGAAGCTGTTTATCAGTAAATATCTCCACTGAGATTAAGAAAAGCAGTAGCTTAATAAAATACGTACTTCCTGGTATGGTTACTGTACTGGTAACTCCCCAAAAGAATCTGGATTGTGGGGAGGGAACAGAGAAAAAAGCTCATTTAGGACCTGCACTTACGAAGGGGGTAGGCAGCTGTATATCAGGGAGTAAACCTTCTAAGAATAAAAACAGCTGGAGGTTGTTAAGGTAATTACACAGGGGAAAGGATAATGTACTGGGAATTCCTCAGAAGAATCTGATTTGTGGTGAGGGCAGAGAGATAAAAGCTCATTTAGGAACGACATGAACATGCTGCGTAGGTAGCTGTTTATCAGTAAATATCTCCACTGAGATTAAGAAAAGCAGTAGCTTAATAATTTAAGTACTTCCTGGTATGGTTACTGTACTGGTAACTCCCCAAAAGAATCTGGATTGCGGTGAGGGAACAGAGAAAAAAGCTCATTAAGACCTGCACTTATCAAGGGGGTAGGCAGCTGTATATCAGGGAGTAAACCTTCTGAGAATAAAAGCAGCTGGAGCTTGTTAAGGTAATTACACAGGGGAAAGGATAATGTACTGGGAACTCCTCAGAAGAATCTGATTTGTGGTGAGGGCAGAGAGATAAAAGCTCGTTTAGGAACGACATGAACATGCTGCTTAGGTAGCTGTTTATCAGTAAATATCTCCACAGAAATTAAGAAAAGCAGTAGCTTAATAAATTAAGTACTTCCTGGTATGGTAACTGTACTGGTAACTCCCCAAAAGAATCTGGATTGTGGTGAGGGAACAGAGAAAAAAGCTCATTTAGGACCTGCACTTACGAAGGGGGTAGGCAGCTGTTTATCAGGGAGTAAACCTTCTGTGAATAAAAACAGCTGGAACTTGTTAAGGTAATTACACAGGGGAAAGGATAATGTACTGGGAACTCCTCAGAAGAATCTGATTTGTGGTGAGGGCAGAGAGATAAAAGCTCATTTAGGAACGACATGAACATGCTGCGTAGGTAGCTGTTTATCAGTAAATATCTCCACTGAGATTAAGAAAAGCAGTAGCTTAATAAATGAAGTACTTCCTGGTATGGTTACTGTACTGGTAACTCCCCAAAAGAATCTGGATTGTGGTGATGGAACAGAGTAAAAAGCTCATTTAGGACCTGCACTTACGAAGGGGGTAGGCAGCTGTATATCAGGGAGTAAAACTTCTGAGAATAAAAACAGCTGGAGCTTGTTAAGGTAATTACACAGGGGAAAGGATAATGTACTGGGAACTCCTCAGAATAATCTGATTTGTGGTGAGGGCAGAGAGATAAAAGCTCATTTAGGAACGCCATGAACATGCTGCGTAGGTAGCTGTTTATCAGTAAATATCTCCACTGAGATTAAGAAAAGCAGTAGCTTAATAAATTAAGTACTTCCTGGTATGGTTACTGTACTGGTAACTCCCCAAAAGAATCTGGATTGTGGTGAGGGAACAGAGAAAAAAGCTCATTTAGGACCTGCACTTACGAAGGGGGTAGGCAGCTGTATATCAGGGAGTAAACCTTCTGAGAATAAAAACAGCTGGAGCTTGTTAAGGTAATTACACAAGGGAAAGGATAATGTACTGGGAACTCCTCACAAGAATCTGATTTGTGGTGAGGGCAGAGAGATAAAAGCTCATTTAGGAACGACATGAACATGCTGCGTAGGTAGCTGTTTATCAGTAAATATCTCCACTGCGATTAAGAAAAGCAGTAGCTTAATAAATTAAGTACTTCCTGGGATGGTTACTGTACTGGTAACTCCCCAAAAGAATCTGGATTGTGGGGAGGGAAGAGAGAAAAAAGCTCATTTAGGACCTGCACTTACGAAGGGGGTAGGCAGCTGTATATCAGGGAGTAAACCTTCTGAGAATAAAAACAGCTGGAGCTTGTTAAGGTAATTACACAGGGGAAAGGATAATGTACTGGGAACTCGTCAGACGAATCTGATTCGTGGTGAGGGCAGAGAGATAAAAGGTCATTTAGGAACGACATGAACATGCTGCCTAGGTAGCTGTTTATCAGTAACTATCTCCACTGAGATTAAGAAAAGCAGTAGCTTAATAAATTAAGTACTTCCTGGTATGGATACTGTACTGGGAACTCCCCAAAAGAATCTGGATTGTGGTGAGGGAACAGAGAAAAAAGCTCATTTAGGACCTGCACTTACGAAGGGGTTAGGCAGCTGTATATCAGGGAGTAAACCTTCTGAGAATAAAAACAGCTGGAGCTTGTTAAGGTAATTACACAGGGGAAAGGATAATGTACTGGGAACTCCTCAGAAGAATCTGATTTGTGGTGAGGGCAGAGAGATAAAAGCTGATTTAGGAACGCCATGAACATGCTGCATAGGTAGCTGTTTATCAGTAAATATCTCCACTGAGATTAAGAAAAGCAGTAGCTTAATAAAATACGTACTTCCTGGTATGGTTACTGTACTGGTAACTCCCCAAAAGAATCTGGATTGTGGTGAGGGAACAGAGAAAAGAGCTCATTTAGGACCTGCACTTACGAAGGGGGTAGGCAGCTGTATATCAGGGAGTAAATCTTCTGAGAATAAAAACAGCTGGAGCTTGTTAAGGTAATTACACAGGAGAAAGGATAATGTACTGGGAACTCCTCAGAAGAATCTGATTTGTGGTGAGGGCAGAGAGATAAAAGCTCATTTAGGAACGACATGAACATGCTGCGTAGGTAGCTGTTTATCAGTAAATATTTCCACTGAGATTAAGAAAAGCAGTAGCTTAATAAATTAAGTACTTCCTGGTATGGTTACTGTACTGGTAACTCCCCAAAAGAATCTGGATTGTGGGGAGGGAACAGAGAAAAAAGCTCATTTAGGACTTGCACTTACGAAGGGGGTAGGCAGCTGTATATCAGGGAGTAAACCTTCTGAGAATAAAAACAGCTGGAGCTTGTTAAGGTAATTACACAGGGGAAAGGATAATGTACTGGGAACTCCTCAGAAGAATCTGATTTGTGGTGAGGGCAGAGAGATAAAAGCTCATTTAGGAACGACATGAACATGCTGCGTAGGTAGCTGTTTATCAGTAAATATCTCCACTGAGATTAAGAAAAGCAGTAGCTTAATACATTAAGTACTTCCTGGTATGGTTACTGTACTGGTAACTCCCCAAAAGAATCTGGATTGTGGTGAGGGAACAGAGAAAAAAGCTCATTTAGGACCTGCACTTAGGAAGGGGGTAGGCAGCTGTATATCTGGGAGAAAACCTTCGGAGAATAAAAACAGCTGGAGCTTGTTAAGGTAATTACACAGGGGAAAGGATAATGTACTGGGAACTCCTCAGAAGAATCTGATTTGTGGTGAGGGCAGAGAGATAAAAGCTCATTTAGGAACGACATGAACATGCTGCGTAGGTAGCTGTTTATCAGTAAATATCTCCACTGAGATTAAGAAAAGCAGTAGCTTAATAAATTAAGTACTTCCTGGTATGGTTACTGTACTGGTAACTCCCCAAAAGAATCTGGATTGTGCTGAGGGAACAGAGAAAAAAGCTCATTTAGGACCTGCACTTACGAAGGGGGTAGGCAGCTGTATATCAGGGAGTAAACCTTCTGAGAATAAAAACAGCTGGAGCTTGTTGAGGTAATTACACAGGGGAAAGGATAATGTACTGGGAACTCCTCAGAAGAATCTGATTTGTGGTGAGGGGAGAGAGATAAAAGCTCATTTAGGAACGACATGAACATGCTGCGTAGGTAGCTGTTTATCAGTAAATATCTCCACTGAGATTAAGAAAAGCAGTAGCTTAATAAATTAAGTACTTCCTGGTATGGTTACTGTACTGGTAACTCCCCAAAAGAATCTGGATTGTGGTGAGGGAACAGAGAAAAAAGCTCATTTAGGACCTGCACTTACGAAGGGGGCAGGCAGCTCTATATCAGGGAGTAAACCTTCTGAGAATAAAAACAGCTGGAGCTTGTTAAGGTAATTACACAGGGGAAAGGATAATGTACTGGGAACTCCTCAGAAGAATCTGATTTGTGGTGAGGGCAGAGAGATAAAAGCTCATTTAGGAACGACATGACCATGCTGCGTAGGTAGCTGTTTATCAGTAAATATCTCCACTGAGATTAAGAAAAGCAGTAGCTTAATAAATTAAGTACTTCCTGGTATGGTTACTGTACTGGTAACTCCCCAAAAGAATCTGGATTTTGGTGAGGGAACAGAGAAAATAGCTCATTTAGGACCTGCACTTACGAAGGGGGTAGGCAGCTGTATATCAGGGAGTAAAACTTCTGAGAATAAAAACAGCTGGAGCTTGTTAAGGTAATTACACAGGGGAAAGGATAATGTACTGGGAACTCCTCAGAAGAATCTGATTTGTGGTGAGGGGAGAGAGATAAAAGCTCATTTAGGAACGACATGAACGTGCTGCGTAGGTAGCTGTTTATCAGTAAATATCTCCACTGAGATTAAGAACAGCATTAGCTTAATAAATTAAGGACTTCCTGGTATGGTTACTGTACTGGTAACTCCCAAAAAGAATCTGGATTGTGGTGAGGGAACAGAGAAAAAAGCTCATTTAGGACCTGCACTTACGAAGGGGGTAGGCAGCTGTATATCAGGGAGTAAACCTTCTGAGAATAAAATCAGCTGGAGCTTGTTAAGGTAATTACACAGGGGAAAGGATGATGTAATAGGAACTCCTCAGAAGTATCTGATTCGTGGTGAGGGGAGAGAGATAAAAGCTCATTTAGGAACGACATGAACATGCTGCGTAGGTAGCTGTTTATCAGTAAATATCTCCACTGAGATTTAGAAAAGCAGTAGCTTAATAAATTAAGTACTTCCTGGTATGGTTACTGTACTGGTAACTCCCCAAAAGAATCTGGATTGTGGTGAGGGAACAGAGAAAAAAGCTCATTTAGGACCTGCACTTACGAAGGGGGTAGGCAGCTGTATATCAGGGAGTAAACCTTCTGAGAATAAAAATCAGCTGGAGCTTGTTAAGGTAATTACACAGGGGAAAGGATAGTGTACTGGGAACTCCTCAGAAGAATCTGATTTGTGGTGAGGGCAGAGAGATAAAAGCTTATTTATGAACGACATGAACATGCTGCCTAGGTAGCTGTTTATCAGTAAATATCTCCACTGAGATTAAGAGAAGCAGTAGCTTAAAAAATTAAGTACTTCCTGGTATGGTTACTGTACTGGTAACTCCCCAAAAGAATCTGGATTGTGGTGAGGGAACAGAGAAAAAAGCTCATTTAGGACCTGCACTTACGAAGGGGGTAGGCAGCTGTATATCAGGGAGTAAACCTTCTGAGAATAAAAACAGCTGGAGCTTGTTAAGGTAATTACACAGGGGAAAAGGATAATGTACTGGGAACTCCTCAGAAGAATCTGATTTGTGGTGAGGGCAGAGAGATAAAAGCTCATTTAGGAACGACATGAACATGCTGCGTAGGTAGCTGTTTATCATTAAATATCTCCACTGAGATTAAGAAAAGCAGTAGCTTAATAAATTAAGTACTTCCTGGTATGGTTACTGTACTGGTAACTCCCCAAAAGAATCTGGATTGTGGTGAGGGAACAGAGAAAAAAGCTCATTTAGGACCTGCACTTACGAAGGGGGTAGGCAGCTGTATATCAGGGAGTAAACCTTCTGAGAATAAAAACAGCTGGAGCTTGTTAAGGTAATTACACAGGGGAAAGGATAATGTACTGGGAACTCGTCAGAAGAATCTGATTCGTGGTGAGGGCAGAGAGATAAAAGGTCATTTAGGAACGACATGAACATGCTGCGTAGGTAGCTGTTTATCAGTAACTATCTCCACTGAGATTAAGAAAAGCAGTAGCTTAATAAATTAAGTACTTCCTGGTATGGTTACTGTACTGGGAACTCCCCAAAAGAATCTGGATTGTGGTGAGGGAACAGAGAAAAAAGCTCATTTAGGACCTGCACTTACGAAGGGGTTAGGCAGCTGTATATCAGGGAGTAAACCTTCTGAGAATAAAAACAGCTGGAGCTTGTTAAGGTAATTACACAGGGGAAAGGATAATGTACTGGGAACTCCTCAGAAGAATCTGATTTGTGGTGAGGGCAGAGAGATAAAAGCTGATTTAGGAACGCCATGAACATGCTGCATAGGTAGCTGTTTATCAGTAAATATCTCCACTGAGATTAAGAAAAGCAGTAGCTTAATAAAATACGTACTTCCTGGTATGGTTACTGTACTGGTAACTCCCCAAAAGAATCTGGATTGTGGTGAGGGAACAGAGAAAAGAGCTCATTTAGGACCTGCACTTACGAAGGGGGTAGGCAGCTGTATATCAGGGAGTAAATCTTCTGAGAATAAAAACAGCTGGAGCTTGTTAAGGTAATTACACAGGAGAAAGGATAATGTACTGGGAACTCCTCAGAAGAATCTGATTTGTGGTGAGGGCAGAGAGATAAAAGCTCATTTAGGAACGACATGAACATGCTGCGTAGGTAGCTGCTTATCAGTAAATATTTCCACTGAGATTAAGAAAAGCAGTAGCTTAATAAATTAAGTACTTCCTGGTATGGTTACTGTACTGGTAACTCCCCAAAAGAATCTGGATTGTGGGGAGGGAACAGAGAAAAAAGCTCATTTAGGGACCTGCACTAACGAAGGGGGTAGGCAGCTGTATATCAGGGAGTAAACCTTCTGAGAATAAAACCAGCTGGAGCTTGTTAAGGTAATTACACAGGGGAAAGGATAATGTACTGGGAACTCCTCAGAAGAATCTGATTTGTGGTGAGGGCAGAGAGATAAAAGCTCATTTAGGAACGACATGAACATGCTGCGTAGGTAGCTGTTTATCAGTAAATATCTCCCACTGAGATTAAGAAAAGCAGTAGCTTAATACATTAAGTACTTCCTGGTATGGTTACTGTACTGGTAACTCCCCAAAAGAATCTGGATTTTGGTGAGGGAACAGAGAAAAAAGCTCATTTAGGACCTGCACTTAGGAAGGGGGTGGGCAGCTGTATATCTGGGAGTAAACCTTCGGAGAATAAAAACAGCTGCAGCTTGTTAAGGTAATTACACAGGGGAAAGGATAATGTACTGGGAACTCCTCAGAAGAATCTGATTTGTGGTGAGGGCAGAGAGATAAAAGCTCATTTAGGAACGACATGAACATGCTGCGTAGGTAGCTGTTTATCAGTAAATATCTCCACTGAGATTAAGAAAAGCAGTAGCTTAATAAATTAAGTACTTCCTGGTATGGTTACTGTACTGGTAACTCCCCAAAAGAATCTGGATTGTGGTGAGGGAACAGAGAAAAAAGCTCATTTAGGACCTGCACTTACGAAGGGGGCAGGCAGCTCTATATCAGGGAGTAAACCTTCTGAGAATAAAAACAGCTGGAGCTTGTTAAGGTAATTACAACAGGGGAAAGGATAATGTACTGGGAACTCCTCAGAAGAATCTGATTTGTGGTGAGGGCAGAGAGATAAAAGCTCATTTTAGGAACGACATGACCATGCTGCATAGGTAGCTGTTTATCAGTAAATATCTCCACTGAGATTAAGAAAAGCTGTAGCTTAATAAATTAAGTACTTCCTGGTATGGTTACTGTACTGGTAACTCCCCAAAAGAATCTGGATTGTGGTGAGGGAACAGAGAAAAAAGCTCATTTAGGACCTGCACTTACGAAGGGGGTAGGCAGCTGTATATCAGGGAGTAAAACTTCTGAGAATAAAAACAGCTGGAGCTTGTTAAGGTAATTACACAGGGGAAAGGATAATGTACTGGGAACTCCTCAGAAGAATCTGATTTGTGGTGAGGGGAGAGAGATAAAAGCTCATTTAGGAACGACATGAACGTGCTGCGTAGGTAGCTGTTTATCAGTAAATATCTCCACTGAGATTAAGAACAGCATTAGCTTAATAAATTAAGGACTTCCTGGTATGGTTACTGTACTGGTAACTCCCAAAAAGAATCTGGATTGTGGTGAGGGAACAGAGAAAAAAGCTCATTTAGGACCTGCACTTACGAAGGGGGTAGGCAGCTGTATATCAGGGAGTAAACCTTCTGAGAATAAAATCAGCTGGAGCTTGTTAAGGTAATTACACAGGGGAAAGGATGATGTAATAGGAACTCCTCAGAAGTATCTGATTCGTGGTGAGGGGAGAGAGATAAAAGCTCATTTAGGAACGACATGAACATGCTGCGTAGGTAGCTGTTTATCAGTAAATATCTCCACTGAGATTTAGAAAAGCAGTAGCTTAATAAATTAAGTACTTCCTGGTATGGTTACTGTACTGGTAACTCCCCAAAAGAATCTGGATTGTGGTGAGGGAACAGAGAAAAAAGCTCATTTAGGACCTGCACTTACGAAGGGGGTAGGCAGCTGTATATCAGGGAGTAAACCTTCTGAGAATAAAATCAGCTGGAGCTTGTTAAGGTAATTACACAGGGGAAAGGGATAGTGTACTGGGAACTCCTCAGAAGAATCTGATTTGTGGTGAGGGCAGAGAGATAAAAGCTTATTTATGAACGACATGAACATGCTGCCTAGGTAGCTGTTTATCAGTAAATATCTCCACTGAGATTAAGAGAAGCAGTAGCTTAAAAAATTAAGTACTTCCTGGTATGGTTACTGTACTGGTAACTCCCCAAAAGAATCTGGATTGTGGTGAGGGAACAGAGAAAAAAGCTCATTTAGGACCTGCACTTACGAAGGGGGTAGGCAGCTGTATATCAGGGAGTAAACCTTCTGAGAATAAAAACAGCTGGAGCTTGTTAAGGTAATTACACAGGGAAAAGGATAATGTACTGGGAACTCCTCAGAAGAATCTGATTTGTGGTGAGGGCAGAGAGATAAAAGCTCATTTAGGAACGACATGAACATGCTGCGTAGGTAGCTGTTTATCAGTAAATATCTCCACTGAGATTAAGAAAAGCAGTAGCTTAATAAATTAAGTACTTCCTGGTATGGTTACTGTACTGGTAACTCCCCAAAAGAATCTGGATTGTGGTGAGGGAACAGAGAAAAAAGCTCATTTAGGACCTGCACTTACGAAGGGGGTAGGCAGCTGTATATCAGGGAGTAAACCTTCTGAGAATAAAAACAGCTGGAGCTTGTTAAGGTAATTACACAGGGGAAAAGGATAATGTACTGGGAACTCGTCAGAAGAATCTGATTCGTGGTGAGGGCAGAGAGATAAAAGGTCATTTAGGAACGACATGAACATGCTGCGTAGGTAGCTGTTTTATCAGTAACTATCTCCACTGAGATTAAGAAAAGCAGTAGCTTAATAAATTAAGTACTTCCTGGTATGGTTACTGTACTGGGAACTCCCAAAAGAATCTGGATTGTGGTGAGGGAACAGAGAAAAAAGCTCATTTAGGACCTGCACTTACGAAGGGGTTAGGCAGCTGTATATCAGGGAGTAAACCTTCTGAGAATAAAAACAGCTGGAGCTTGTTAAGGTAATTACACAGGGGAAAGGATAATGTACTGGGAACTCCTCAGAAGAATCTGATTTGTGGTGAGGGCAGAGAGATAAAAGCTGATTTAGGAACGCCATGAACATGCTGCATAGGTAGCTGTTTATCAGTAAATATCTCCACTGAGATTAAGAAAAGCAGTAGCTTAATAAAATACGTACTTCCTGGTATGGTTACTGTACTGGTAACTCCCCAAAAGAATCTGGATTGTGGTGAGGGAACAGAGAAAAGAGCTCATTTAGGACCTGCACTTACGAAGGGGGTAGGCAAGCTGTATATCAGGGAGTAAATCTTCTGAGAATAAAAACAGCTGGAGCTTGTTAAGGTAATTACACAGGAGAAAGGATAATGTACTGGGAACTCCTCAGAAGAATCTGATTTGTGGTGAGGGCAGAGAGATAAAAGCTCATTTAGGAACGACATGAACATGCTGCGTAGGTAGCTGTTTATCAGTAAATATTTCCACTGAGATTAAGAAAAGCAGTAGCTTAATAAATTAAGTACTTCCTGGTATGGTTACTGTACTGGTAACTCCCCAAAAGAATCTGGATTGTGGGGAGGGAACAGAGAAAAAAG